>NC_143261.1:40571912-40723427 GCF_984573655.1 Nuphar pumila
GGAAGAGGTACGAAACCCATGAGGATACAACAGATAAATATAGCCACATTCGACCCAAAATAGAAAACACAGGGATCTAGAGGCAGGACGTGACGTGGTGTTTGGTAGTCCATCGTGTGAGACACAGAAAATGCAGGAAGGCACAAAATTGCAAAAAGCTCAACAAAAAGAAATAAATCAAACCCAACTACAGAACCTATGTGCGGTCAATGGAAGATTGTTATAGTGGTAAGGTAGACTGGACATGATGAACACAAGGCAGTAACTGGAGAAAATGCAGGAAACCAAAGATATTCTGAATCAAATGCAAATGTCATATTATTCTGGATATAAGTTAACTTAGTGCTAAAATAGAGAAGAAGAGTGAAACGTGATGCCGAATCAATATCTCAAAACAAAAATAAGAGGTGTCGGTGAAGAAAAAGCATAAATCCAAAGAAAATGATGGAATCACATTGAAATTACACCGATAATAAGGTGTTAATCTGAAAAGCCCACAATAACTATAGGATTTTCAGAGATAACGAAAGCATAACAACGAATTCGCAGCGTAAAAGAAAGAAGATAAACATTGGGCGTTATCGAAACGAGAATCCAAATTCAAACAGACCCTTAAACGGGAAATCGAGAATCGAGGTAAGAAAAAGGGATGATAGCAGGAAATTGGAAATATGAATCAAGAAATCAAGATAAAAAAAAAGTAAAAAAAAGTAAAAAAAAGGATGAAAACAGGAAAGAAAACCAGAAAAAGTTGCAAACAGAAATTAAAGAAGGAAATCAAAGTAAAATCCCATATGAATTGAAATGTGCAGATCAATCATAAGAACCTCGACCAAACTCGAATATAAACCAATGAAACTCAATAACAAACCACAAACAAAGAGGGAAAAACGATGTGGGAATGCAAGCACTCTGTCACTGTGGCAATACGTGGATTGGCCCTGTTATATACAGGTCAATCTTCCCAAATGATGCTCGACATGGATAATAGAGATAAATCAAAAGAACGAAGCAAAAGGGGAAAACAAAATCAATAGAAAGGAAAGGGAAGAAAGAAAAAAAAAATGTAGGAACACAAGGATTCCGTTAATATCGCAACACGCAGGTCGGTAGTGCTAGAAGCAAAACTGACCCTGTGGATGATGCATTTGGTAGACAATAAAAGGAGAATGTGAGAGATGAAGATTCCAAATTAAAAGAGAGGTTTAGGCGAAGGATTTGACAAAAACATAAAGAGAAAAGGAAGTGATTACTTATCGTGAATCAATGGAGGATTTGGTTACAGGAGAAAGCCATTGTTCTTTCGATGCTCTCTGCAAACAGATGGCTTGCAGTGAGCCGCTTTTCTTTGATTCGGCAGGGATTCTCACAGGAAGAGAGTCAAGGCTTCTATTCTATCCTGGAGACCTTTTACTGCGTAGCTCTTACTGGAGATTGGGTCCCCTTCGCTCGATCAGAGAGGAAGAGAAGGTCAAGGGAGGCGAGGAAAAGCAGGAGAAGAAGGCCATTAGGCTCATGGATGAAGAAGGGGAACCTGCAGGGGTGAAGAGGCGGTCCCTTTGAAAGAGAAGGATGGTCGTTTTTATAAAAACGGAAGAGGAATCGAGAAGGATCGAGAGTATTCGAGAGAGAGAGCGGTCGACCTTTAAAAACCGGGTGTTTGTTAGGATATTTTTTTTTAAAACGGGGTTTCATTTTTAAAGATTTTCAAAAAGGTGGTTCATTTTTACTATTACTTTTCAAAAAGGGCGATAAGAAGCCATTTTTTCGATTTTCTTTTTTTCTATTCTTGATTTTTTTTGTTCTTTTTCTTTGTGATTCTGTATTTTTTTTTTGTGTTTTTGAAATAAAAACTTCAAAACTATGAGAATATTTTTTTTGTATTTTTGAGAAATATTTACAAAAGAGGGTTTTTCTGAGAATTTAGGGTTTGAATTTTGGAAATTTTTTCAAAAAATGGGTTCAGATCTGGATTTTGAGAAAATATTCGAGTTTTAAACCTCGAATCCAGAAATATAGAGTCATGGATCCAAATGGATACCGGATGGGCTGTCTGAGCCTTTTAGAAAATATTTTTGGTATTTTTGGAAATTTAATTTGAAAATTGGATAATGAGACTCATATTGGGATTTCGGCACTAGATCCAGATCCGAAATTGAGTCAAATATGCAAAAATGGATTTGATTCCAGTAAATCCGAGAAATAAACTGGATTTTTGTTTTAAAATGACTTAATTTACTCAGAAAATTGGGGCCAGGTGCAAAAAGGGAATATTTACGCAATTTTAAAAAATTTGGGGTGTTCACACCCTTCAGACCACAATAGGCACATATACTCAGTTCACCAAGATAGATTCACCTCACAAATCTATCTTACATAATAGTTTGAACCTCTTGGTTTCGACACTCGATACCGTGAGCCATATCATATAAGGCTTTAAACATAAAATCGTGTCTCGCATCGGACGACAACCACAATAACATACAAATTTATCTAAACATGTATAAAAAGCAATAAAGCAACAAAAACTCAATTCTACTAAATTAAGCATACTTACAGTGTGATGGTCGATGCATGCAGAGACTTGAACCACACTTCTAAAATACTGCTTTGATACCAAAACTTGTAACGCCCCAGAATCCCAGCTTGGAAAAATCCTTTAGATTTTCATGGTAAATTTTTTTTTGAAATGCATTGTGCAAGGCGAAAAAATCAAAAAGGAAAAGACAAGTGGAAACTCCGGGCGGGTTACAGAGGAAACAACAAGGTGAAACATTTTATTAATCACATTCTATAAGATGATACAACATTTCTCTTTTTACAAAAACAACAACTGCCAAGATCTTCGACATTCTAGAAGTGTGGGTTCAGTCCTCCGTCGCACATCGAGCTCCATTGCACCACGAGCAGTAAAACACCTATATCCCCATAAAATGGGGTCAGTGCTCTTGCGAGCTGGTGAGAAATCAACTACGATAATCCATTTACGCAAATCATAGCATTAATAACATAATTAATCCAAGCAACAGCATAAGCGAACTTATCATGTCGGAACAGGTAAGATATCGCAAGCAGTGCATATGTACAAGTGAACATATATATGCATCGTGGTGAGACAGTTAGCATATTTGAAATGATTAAACAAGTGTAACTGCATCGAGTAAGGAGAAATGCTAGCCATAAGCAATAATGTCAAGCACTAACATACATAAGCAGGTACATTAATCATTTAAGCAAATGAGCAAGAAGATACAACTCTAGCATTATGATCAAAATAAGTAGTGTGATCATAATCAAACGACTAACATGATTAACATTAGCATTCAATAATGAATATTTTATTAATTATCTAATCAAAGGAAGACCTCTCTAGAATTATATCGCATGAGATATTTATAAGAAAGAATGTATAGGTAATTGTATATTTCTAACATAAGTGAGCTCAAGTCACAAGGTGGGTCCATTGCCCACACTAACTCACCACGGAGTTTTTAGCATCCCACAAAGTCTCACTGACAAATACACCATTACAAGGTGCCACGAGTCCCCCTTATACTTACGGGACAAATCAAGTGCCAAAGGTGAATCGTGTGATCAATGCAAATGTACACGAAAAAAAATCAAATATTCATTAAATACTAGGACACTTGAATTATCAACATGATTCGTGCAATTACTCAAAGTTTGGTGACATGATGTGCAAGTGAAAGTACTCATTCGTGTTATAACATTTATGTCACATTGTTCTCATGTAGTGTGTAAGCGTACATAAATCAAAGCAATACGAGCATGATATCACATATTGGTTAATCTCAATTTGAATATATTAGATGATAAACAAGCTTAATTAGGTCGTTTGAGTTCAGTGACTTGGCGTCTCAGTTGGGTTGCACCCAACTCGGCCCTAAAAGGAGAGAGATGCAAAACAAGTTAAAAGAAAATCATGACTTCCTATAATAACAGAAAGATTAATGTTTTTTAGATCTTTAAACAAATATTTAGCCCTGACCCTAAACACAAAAGTTGTAGAGTTATCTCTTAGCTTTCTACAGAATCAAACCAATCAAATTTTCATTGAGGGAGTCAGGAGAAATCTTAAAAATACGAGACATTGTCCAGGGTGTTCTGGACTGAACACGGACTACCAAAAATCCAAATGTTGTATATTTTGACAGAGGATTTGGAGGACTATTCGGACCGAATCAGGAAATGTCCTCAACTACAAAGTTAGCGGGCTTTGTCTTGGTTATTCACAATATCCAAGAACACCAAAATCCGACCTGTATCCAAGGAGATACAATCTGTTTATTAGAAGTGTCTCTGACAACTCTGGATTCAGAAAAGAATCAATGCATGCAAAAACTATATTTTTGACAGAGATTTTATAAGATTCTACGAACCTAATCAGGCTAAACTTTTAACTACAAAGTTATAGGTCCGCATCTGAGATTTCCAAAATGTCTAAGAACACTAAAATCAGACTTGTATCCAGAGCGATATAGTCAATTTATCAGAGGTGTCTCTGACAACTCTAGATTAGAGAAAGAATCAATGCATGCAAAAACTATATTTTTGGTAAAGATTTGTGAAGATTCTACAAACCAAATCATGCTACACCTTTAACTACAAAGTTATAGGTCTAAGTCTTATCTTTCCAGAATGTCCAAAAACACCAAAATCGGACTTGTATCCAGAGCGATACAGTCAATTTATCAGAGATGTCTTTGACAACTCTAGATTCGGGAAAAACTAATGCATGCAAAAAGGATATTTTTGACGGAGCTTTTAGAGACCTTTTCATTCTGAATCTGGAAAAGTCTTCAACTACAAAGTTGGAGGACTAGGTCTGGGCTTTCCAGAATGTCCGAGAACCCCAAACTTCGACAAGTATCTAGGGAGATACAATCTAATCTTCGAAGGTGTTTTTGACAACTCTAGATTCAGGAAACTCGTTTTGACAAAATACATATATATATTTTTAAAACATAAGTGTGTGTGTGTGTTCACGTGATGCATCTCACATAAGTGCTATGAACTAAATGTAAGGAATAACACACAAATTTAATCCACCGAATACACATGCAACTCAACACATATGCATTGTGGAACTCGGTTTCATGAAAGAAGAAGATACAATCACATATATTTCTTTGAAACGAAAACAAAGGATTTACAAATGAAAGATGGAAGAAAACTCACCCTCGATGCTACCAAAACAATAGAGGGATCTCCTCTTGCTTGGGCATGTAGGATGGAGTTTCACGTGGTACCCAACCCTACACATTAGCAAGGTGAAGAGAAGAAAGGTTGGCTATGGTGGGAGTCCCACAATTTTGGGGGAGAGAGAAAGAAGAGGATAAAATGGCTTTCTCTCTCTTTTCAAAAGTTAAATATGCTAGGGTTTTAAGTGGATGGCTGAGATTAAAAGTTAGAAATGAATGGCTATGATGTATGTCACACCCTTCTAGGTGATGGCATACTTGTAATATTTTAGTTTTACTTTTCTAGCACCAATAGGCTTATTTCGTCTGAATTTCTCTAAAAACCTTTCAAAAATGCCATCGCCTAGCTGATCAACTCTTGACCAGATGGTCCACCAAGGCCAAACACGTCCGAAAAGGTGGTCGACCAAGGGCTTGGGTCGCCCCCTCCCTAGTCGGACCTACGGCCAACCTAAATAATAAATATTATTAAAATTTATTTACACACTCAATTTCAACCAATTTTTTAAGACAAATTTTTGTTTAAATTTTCAATTGCAACTAAATTCTCAAAGCATATTTTTATATTTTCATCACTTATGAAAATTGCTCCCGTTAAGACCCATATTCTATCGATATATGCTTTCTAGTAATTCACATAAAATAATGAGAGTTTTTTCTCGTTTGGGGCTCAAATTTGAGGATTGACTAATCATATATATATTATGAATTTAATTTAAGGTTCTAAAAAATTAATGTATTATAGATTGCTTTCAATCATGTTGTACATCTTACTTACGCGGTTTAGGGTCTCGTATATCCATACTTATATACATATACATATGTATAATGCATAACTATATGCGAAAACCTCATAATTAACACAAGCCATTTACCATCACTGAATCACATCTTACATTGCATTTTCTCAGAAAAATCTCAGGTCTTACACCCCTTGCAGCACCTACTTGGTCCAAACCGCACCTGTTCAAACCTAGGCAAGGGTGAGACTAGCTGGGTCTAGTCCGTTCTGGACCAGACTTGACTGAGCCCTTAGGTGATCCACCCATGGTTGCAGCCATCCCCTCATTGTCGCCAACCTGCAGAGCGAACAATAAAAAAAAAAGAGAAGTAAAGAAAAAAGAAGAAGAAGAGAGAAAACATAGTTAAGAATAAAATCAAGTGATGAGTTAGAATGTTTGGGTTTGCTGTCTAGTAGACCCAGTTGGACACTTGGCACAGTCAGTGCCTTGTCTAGACCCATGGTCGGTGGCCTTACAGACCACAATAGGTGTTTCAGAATTGTCGGCACTTTGTGCCTCGTGCTTGACACATTCGAGTGACCGAATGTGTGGTGGGCCTAGAACAAACCCTGTGGCCCTCAGTTGTCCCATCTTGGCAGCATTAGTATGAGTTGTTGGGTGAGCAGTATGTTGCCCACACATGTATAGAATTTTTTTCTTCATCTTAGGTTTTTGAAAGTTTCATAAAAAACCATCATTTTGGCATCGTTGGTTTCCGCAAGAGTGGCAACCCACCGTGGAAATGCTAATGTAATTCCCATGCGTATGGGAATATTCTAGATTTTTATCTCAACATGTGAGTGTGTCAAAATCACTGATCTTTCTTGTGAAAATGGTCCCGTTATGCGAAATTGTCAATGTATGACATTTGAAGTTCATTTGCTTGGAAAATTGTAATTTTGGTTCACACTCAAGTATGCGATACTTGTTATAGCTTGATGTTCATGCAATCTTGATTACGTTCTTCTATTAGACTTGCATATCTCTTAAAAATGTGAATTGGCACACTCACTCACACATTGTCACTTGTTGAAATATGTTTTTCACAAATATGCATATTTGCCTCTGTTTCGTTACTTGTGCGAAAGACTTGAGGAAATGTTGCATTTAGCTTCGCACCTACACATAGCACATCTGGACACATGTACTATTTAGTACGTACCTTGAGAGGTACACTTTGGTCTCATGCTCGAGGCATAGATGAGTGCACGAAGTGCACATTACACATGTGATATAAAGAATGACATAAACATGAACACCATAGGGTGTGAGCAATACACTTGTTGTGGTTTTTTTTTTATTTGGCTGGAGTCTTTGGGCGATGGCCTCATGTTCGTGAGTGAGCTCACACATGTCTATACCCTAGAAATGAAAAAGATAAAATGGTGTTATGATCGCCTTCACAGGCGATGTGCTCTTTATTGGTCGTGTGAGGCTGAGCACGTGAATGGGCAGGCTAAGTCTGTGTTTGCGTACCCCTCAGAGACCATGATGCATAAATACCTCAAGTGTATTGACTTGTTGTAAACACCCCAATTTTTTCAAAAGTTTATAAATATCCCCTTTTTGCCCTTTATTTTCATTTTCTACGTAATTGAGTCACTTTTAAATCTAAATCCCATTTCTCAAGTTTTCTGAAATTAAATTCATATCTGACTCAATTTCGGATCCGAATCCAGATAAAAGATCCAAATCTGAGCTTCGTTGTCCAATGTTTAAAATCAAATTCTTGAAATTTCCAAAATAACTTTTTGAAAAGCTCAGACAGTTTGTCCAGAATCCATTTGGATCCATCGTGCATATTCCTTGATTCGAAGTTTAAAACTCTAATAATTTCACAAAATTTGGGTCCAAAACCCATTTTCTAAAGAAATTTTCTCAAAATAGCCTTGAAAACCTTCTTTTTTTAAATATTTCTCAAAAATACAAAAAAATTAGTTTAAATCCTTGTGTTGCCGTAAATTTTAGAATTTTTATTCTAAAAATACAAAAAAATGTAGAAATACTGAAGAAAAAAATCAAAATAATGAAGAAAATTACAAAAAAATGGTTTTTCTAAAATCCCGTTTTTAAAAAAAAAAAAACTTTAAGAGGCCCCTTTTTGAAAATTTCACCCTGAATAGTTTTAAAGAAGGCGAGTTAGGGTTTCAGGGTCGGGGAATCTCCCCTCCTTCACGAAGCTTCCACGGCACCTCTCCCCTCCATGGCCTCCATCCCTCTGCAACAGAAATTTTCATTCTCATCCCCATCGCCAGAACCTTCTTCCACATTCCTCATCCGTCCGTCCACCTTTGTCCAAACTCTCAAAACCCTCGATCGCCAACGGCCTGGCACGCTTCATTTCTCCACCTTCGATTGCCAACGACGCACAATCTTCTCACCTCAACCATTGATCTGCAACAAAAGTTTGGTCTTTGGAGTTTTCTTCTTTCCTCTATAAAGGAAGGCCAGCCGGAAACGAAAGGGGGGATGGTTTTTACGGGCATCCATCATTTTATTCTCAATCCATCCGATCATTCATTTTTTTTTCATCCATATTCTATCGAGCCATCTCCTATCAAGCATTAGCCATCGAATAGTGGATATCATCTCCTCTTTCACGATTACCTGAACCTAAGAGCAGCCATCTTCCTACAAATTCCCGCAAGCAACAGGCAAAGAATACCGAGCTTTATCCCTTCAAAGCCCCTGCGGTGCTTCAAAGTTTCGGGCCATCCAGAAAGGATCGACCATCCCCTGCGACTGAGAGGTAAGCAATCGTCTTTTTCTTCCTTTGATCTCCTTGAATAATCGCCAAAGTCCCATTCTATCATATCCCCTTTTACTTTATTCTGGTTTTTTCTTTTTCTTTTTTTGGGCTCTTCTGCAAGTCATAATGCGATGGTGATGGGGGACGACCTGCATATGGCAGGATTGGCTCATCCCTCTGCAAATAGTAAATGGAATTTCTTAATTCCAACATCCCTGCTAGTTTTTGTTTTGTTCTATTAATTCGTGTTTGGTTTGAACTTTTTTTTTTCTTCAAATTTTCTTTCGGTAGATCTTTAATGCTCAGCCATGCTGTGAACAAAGAGGCTCACCCCTTTGACCTCAGTCCGAACGAGTGTTTATGCTCTACCCTAAAGCCCAAACACAATTCCAAAATCCCCTTGTGATGCACATTTTACATTTCATCGCATTAGCTTCTGCCAATATCATTCCCCTTATTCCCAAGTTTTGGTTTACCCATCGGTTATCCTTTGAGGTTTTCGTTATTTTGAGTGCCTGTGAGATGTACCATTTCCAATGTATGGTTAATCCTATCAGTTGTATCCTCTGACCCAGAACCTCTGGTTAGTCTCTGTATTCACCATGGTTCGAACAAAATACTTAGATCATGTTCCTTTTAGATTATAACACATATCATATCTTGCTATAATGTTCTAATCGGTAGGCTTCATTTTATTTCTGCAACGTTGTTTTAATTTCCAGTTCTATCAGAAATGATTCAGCATTTCCTTTTTATCTCTGTATTTTTTTTATTTTTTTACTAACGATCTCACTTTATTTTGTTGTGCTCGTGCATTTATTTTATCAATTGGTCCAATGTATCTAACGCATTTTTTTTTTACCTGTTTTGTTTCTTTCACAACATTACCCCATTCGTGTGAGGTTCTGTATAATTTTTGCCTTGGGGAGGTAATCAATAGTTGCCATAGTACTGGTGACTCCTCTATATCAAATCGATCTTGCGTCTTTATTATCAAACAACATCATCAAAGAAAGAGCTCCTGTCATCGCTGCATCTGAGGATAAGCCCAAAAGGACCTCTCTCTTGTAATGTGGATACATGCATTACTTGTCTAGCACAGACCAACTCCTTGATGAGTGATTCTGGTCATTGTCTCCAACAGCCATTCCATTATGGAATACAGTGGTGATTAGTACAATTGGTAGTTGTTCTTTTGCCCCAAAAGATGGTCGATATATACATATTGTCATTGTCAGTATGTGGGTCTGATTGCGTGTGATTGTTGTGATTATTCTGTGAAGACCTTCATTAACATGTTTGGCATTGCTCATAGCTGTAGACAACCTATATCTCCGTTGATGGCGTGTTTTCACCATTAGTTGCAGTCTCGTGGTACAGGGACACCAGCGACCCCCTCCATGTTTGTTACCACTTTCCTGTACATTCACAGCAGTAATCCTATTTTGTACTATAACCTTTTTTTTTTATTTGTATCATCTCCTTTGGTTATCTGTTAGGTAAAAAAAAAAAAGGAGTTAAGGTCTCTTGATTATTAAGCTCATGAAGATTCGTTGGGTGACTTGAAGAGATCTCTTTGAGGCGTTACTTATGGGTTTTAAACAAGTGACATGTTGTAGTAGATAGCAGTCCTGATAGGGTATTTGTTATCTAACACTACTATCAGAAAATGGATTAGTTGTTAAGGCTATGAATGATAAATCATGCAACAAAGGGTTCTGTTAGAAAATCAGGTATGAGACCGGACTGTCATGTTCATTGAAGAATGAGTTGCTTATGTTGGATTTCTTTACATTATAGATATGTTAAATACATGATAATTCACATGCATCAAATGTATATCATATGTTAATTCATATCTCTGTGATTGTTGGTATACATAGTGTTCCCCTACTTTAGCCCCTACACTTCCCCAGTCTATCTGTTAAACTTCATCACTTTCAACACTTCCCGTTATAACGAGGTCACTCCTTGTCACATTTTTTAGTCCATTAACTCACATATCATCCACCTTCTTTACATGTTGCACAACAAACATCCGTCTGATGTCCATTTTTCACAGCAGCCTAACAAGCCTGCACAGCCTACATTACCACTGGTTGATATTTCCAACTCTGTTATGCCTTCATTCTCCCCAACGTGTATTCATTAACAGCACAACCCTGTACATTCATTTGCCACAGCCCTCACTCTCTCAATTCATCCAGCATATTATGCTCACTCTGGTTATTTAACCTAGGTTTACATAACCATCATTCAGCCTTTAATCCACCATGAGCTTTTCATGGCAGTTCACTGTTGCTAAAATTCACAAGCATCACCTCCATCAGTTATGATAGTCAATTCCTAACATACCTATCACCATATATCTTCACAACATCCTACAGTACCTTTATTTATTTTTATTTTTTTTTAGCCCTCCATTGCATTTACCATGTCATTTCTCTGTAACTATCATGTTATGTCACTCACTTCACTTACACCTCATCCATCAGCTTTTACATTTGCTGCACACTCACCGCCAATCTTCATTATGACCCTCCTGTTAATGCTTACCTGTTAACTGCACTGTTCACCCCATTATGCTAAAGACATGCACTCCCATTCCAAGTCCACTTCCAGCATATATGATATTACTGCCACAATCAGCCTAATATCTCTGCACTAACACATCAACAGTACCTCTTGCTGCATTTGCAGCAATATACACTCTCTGCATCCTGCTCCATCTACTGGGGTCACCCTTCCAACACTAGTACCTATGGTTGTATCCCCTCATACATCTACAACAATATTGGTTAGGCCCCTACTTTCACTCATTGCATTTGATTTTCGTTTAACCATGGCAGTATTTATATATATATACATATATCTATACACCTACATACCTACATATATATATATATATATATGTATATTCATGTATATATACACATATGGGTATAGATCTACATATATATACATGCATGTACATATAGATATATATATTATTTTCATCTTTCCATGCTTTTTAGATTTTAAATATCTTGGCATATGAACATTTTGTCTCTTTCATTAGGAACTTTGAAATTTGTATAATGTATGTAAATTCTCTTCCCTTTTCCATACTAATCGAGTGTTTTGCAGAAAATATGTAGGAAATGTCATCCCTTGGAGGCTTGTATATTCAATTTTATGTAATTGTAATAATTAGATCTTAATGAGAATTTACATTTCCAGTTTTAGATAGAATGAATGAGCATCATAAATATCATGAATTATTTGTTTTTTATGCATTTCGCCTTTATTTCTCAAATTCCCACAAATGGCAACACGAATGGCACGTGCACCATTTCGTAAGAGGTAATTAGTCTTAAGTTGATGATTTACATCAATGGCCATAGTAAGGATGTAAACAAGACTTAGGATTTTTATCTTTTACGAAATAACACTGGATCCACATTGGATCCGTTTTCAAAATTCATCATATTTTCCTTAAATACTTTCTTCTTTTATCAGAATTTAACTTAAAATTAACTCAAAATATATATCAATGGCCATAGTCAGGGTATATTGAGAGTTCATTTCATTTTAAATTCTATAAAAGCACCAAATGTATTTCATTCTTCTCTTGAATCTAAATACAGATTATTATATAATACATTCAATGACCATAGTCAAGGATGTATTATATCTTCAATCTTATTTTAATTCATCTAAAGAATGGAATAGCTTTTCAAAAATCCAATTTCAAATTCTTCAAATTCATTCATCATTTAGGATAAAACTACATCATATTTTCAAAATTCTTTTTTCAAAACTCCAAGTGATCTCAAATATCCTTCTTCAATCTCTATTTTTATTCATTCTTCTATCTTATTTCAAAGATTTAGACTTCAATTTCAAAGTCCAATTTGACTTTGAGATTTCAAATTCATTTTATATTTAAAGATTCTAATTCAAATCAGATTTCAAAGTTCAATTTGACTTTGAAAATTTAATTTATATTCAAAACTCCAAATCAAATCCAAAGTTCAATTTAACTTTGAGATTCTCTTTATCTTCTAAATTTCAAATTCTAACTTCAAATTCAAAGTTCAATTTGACTTTGAAATCCATTTGTATATCCAAAATTCAAAATCTAAATGAAATTTCAAAGTTTAAATTAACTTTGAAACTGTTGATTTATCTTCAAACTCAAAACCAAGTTTATCTTCAAATTCAAAATCCAAAGTTTGAGATTGATTCTGAATCTCAAAAGCTTGGCCTCTTCTAAATTTTAAATTCAATATGGGTTTTCAAAACCCAGATCCATCTTCAGAAGTCCCATTTGGACTTTTAGAATCCAAATCCAAAAATAAATCCCAATCACAACCTGGATCCAGTTTTCTGAAAACAATTCTACCTTTGGATCTCAGACCTCAGATCCAAAATCCATCTTAGGGTCCAGAGTCCAACTCTACATTGGATCTTAGACTCCAGATTCAAAATCTATTTTAGGATCCAGAATCCAATTTCACTTTGGATCTCAAACTTCAGATCCAAAATCCATCTTAGGGTCCAGAGTCCAACTCTACATTGGATCTTAGATTCCAGATCCAAAATCCATTTTAGGATCCAGAATTCAATTTCACTTTGGATCTTAAACTTCAGATCCAAATCCATTTTAGGATCCAAAATCCAATTTCACTCTGGATCTCAGACTTTAGATCCAAATCCATTTTAGGATCCAGAATCCAATTTCACTCTGGATCTCAGACTTCAGATCCAATTCCATTTTAGGGTCCAGAATTCAATCACACTTTGGATCTCAGATTCCAAAATCAAAATCCATCTTAAGATCCAATTCCATTCCCAATTCTAAATTTCAAATTCAATTCCATTTTCAGATCCCATCTGAACTCCCTAAATCCATTTCTATTCTTAAATACCATTTGATTTTCTGAGATCCATTCTAAGATTCAAATTCAATATCACTTCAAAATTTCATCTTCTTCTTCTCCTAAATCCCTGATTAAATTCAAAGTCCATTTCTGACTTTAAAATTTCATTTCCTTTTATTTCAAATCATTCTTTCTCAAAATCAAGATTTATTCTTCCAACTCTGATTTACTTCACAGACTTAGAACTTCTCTGATCTATCTCAAGTTCTAAGTTAGATTCAATCATTTCTTCACTCCCTTACCAAGTTCAACTCAGAATACTTGGGAATTTTCAAAATATCTTTCAAAAAGAGCATACATCTTTGCATTGCACAAGCATGATTCTTTGTGCATTTAGACTTAGAATAAATTCTTAGATTATATTTAGGCAAAGCAAAAGGCATAGATTCGATCCTTGGTTCGATTACCCCTGGTAAAGGCGCCAGGAATGGTCGAACCTCGTACCGACGAGCGAATCTCGTCTCTCCATTTTTTCCGCAAATTTTCAAAACGGAGGCGAGTTAAATTTCTAAATACTTTTCAAATCAAGGTCAAGGGAAATCCCGCAAAAGAGTTCCTCTTCTTCTTTTCTCTTTTCTCTTTCTTTTTCTTTTTCTTTCTTTTATTCTTCTCCCTTCAAAAAGGAGGAAAATAGAGGTTAGAAAATGAAAAGAGAAGGAAGAGAGAGAAACAACAAGAGAATATGAAAATTTTTGCGATGATCACACTTGTCAAACCAGCCTAAGAAAGATAAACCGTCGTGCCCCGTTCATAAAATAGTTCACCTTAGAGAGGGTAGATGGTACAACTCTGAGTGACTAGTCGTTACTATGACATGTGTTTTTATAGGAGCTGAAGTGCCCTTTGACCTCCAGTCACTCAGAGTTAGGGAGGTTGAGGTGACTTTTTATGGTTCCTCACTACTGCAGTAGTATGGATTGCAATCTTTTACCTGTGCATGGATTTTCCCTCAGTTGTGGCTGCCCACATGAGGTTTGACTCGATCTGTAGCATCCCCGATTACCACACTCAATTTTGAATAACAGACATTGAGTGCATGTCTCACAGAATGTGATGTTCCTTCACGTACCCAAGGGAGTAATCAGAAGAACAAAATTACTAACCAAACATAGCTAACTTACTTTAGTAATTCCTTTACTTTCTTACTTTGTTATTGATCTCGTACTGCTTTACTTGTTGCTACTTAGTTACTCGTTGTTCAGTTCCTTGTTCTATTACTACTGCCTGTTGCACTTGTTACGCCTTGTTACTTAGACCTGTAGCACGTGCACTTACTTGACATATGCACATATATCTGATGCTTAACTTGTTTCCATGCTATATGCTTTTTTCATGAGAAATGGATATATGATGTTGTTGTTCTTCACCAACTCGCAAGAGTTCTGACCCCATTTTATGGGGATGCAGGTGATGAGTAGGCACAACTGCGATAAGATGGCACACGGTCTGGAGGCTTGGGGAACCACACTTAGCTGCAAATTCTGGCTCCTTTTGGGTTTTGGGGTTTGAGAGGATTTTTCTCTCATTTTGAGAGACTATGAGAACTGATGTATAATGTCTTATTTTGTAAATTTAAAACACTTGAATTTTGTACATTTTGGACTTTGGATATATATGTATCACTTGTTGTGGCTCGCTCAGACTTGCGGCCTTTTTACCTTTGTTTACCCCATTTCTTTGGTCTTTCCAATGTTTGTCATAAAACCAATTTTCAATAAAAAAAATCCTCAAAAATCAAAGGATTTTTTTCCAAGGTTGGGGTTTGAGGCGCCACATGATTTCTGTTACCAAGGATCTCAAGAATATTTTGCAAATTTTTCATAAAAGAAAAACAATTCTTGATTTAGAATAGATCTTGAGTTTTTGAAATAATCCAGGATTGAGATGAGCCTTAATTTAAAGATGGGAGTTTAGAAAATAAGAATTGAAAGTTGAATATGGACTTCAAAATGGATCTAGAATTGAGAGTCAAGATGGAATTTGAAAATAGAATGGAACTCTAGATTTTGAAATCAGAATGAAAGGT
Organism: Nuphar pumila; assembly: GCF_984573655.1. Lineage (NCBI taxonomy): Eukaryota > Viridiplantae > Streptophyta > Magnoliopsida > Nymphaeales > Nymphaeaceae > Nuphar > Nuphar pumila. The sequence goes on from NC_143261.1 coordinate 40,587,614, forward strand.
GAAAGAAATCTAGATGGGATTTGGAATTTAGAATTGGGTGTGAAATCTAGAATCCACGATGAAATTGGATCTGAAATCCGAAATCTGAGATGGAATTGGATCTAGAATCCAAGATGGGATTTGAAAAGTAGAATTGGATCAAGAATCTAGAGTCCTAGATGGAGTTAGATCCAAAGTCTGGAATCCAAGATGGAGTTGAATCTGGAATCTAGAATCCTAAATGAAATTGGATCCGAAGTCTGGAATCCAAGATGGTGTTGAATCTGGAATATAGAATCTTAAATGAAATTGGATCCGAAGTCTGGAATCCAAGATGGAGTTGAATCTGGAATCTAGAATCCTAAAGGGGATTGGATCCGAAGTCTGGAATCCAAGATAAAGTTGAATCCAGAATGGAATTAGAAGATGGATCTGGAAATTTCAAAGTTGAATTGAACTTTGAAATTAAATTGAATTTGGACTTGAATCTGGAAATGAATTTGGAAAAGTGGAATTGAACTTTGAAATTCAATCTAGAATATTGAATTGAATTTAAAATCAAATCCTGAAAATGGAAATGAATCTGAATTTTCAAAGTTGAATTGAACTTTGAATTTGGGTTTTTGGATTAGAAATTGAATTTTGAATAAAAAAATGAATTTTGAAATTCCAAAATCAAATTGGACTTTGAAATTAAAGTTAGAATCAGAGAATAGAATTTGAATTTACAAGAGTTGAAAATTGATTTGAGAAGTGAAGAAGATATTTGAAGGATTATCACTTTGGATTTTGAAAAAAAAAATAATGTAGTTCTATCCTAAATGATGAATGAATTAAAGAATTTTGAAAATTGAATATTTGAAAAGCATATCTCATTCTTTAAATGATTTGAAATAAGATTGAAGATATAATACATTCCTGATTATGGTCATTGGATGTATTATATAGTAATCATATTTAAATTCAAGTGAAGAATAAAATATATTTTGGTGCCTTTATAGAGTTTAAAATGAAATTAACTCTCAATATATCCTGACTATGGCCATTGATATATATCTTGAGTTAGTTTTAAATTAAACTCTACTAAAGGAAGAAAATATTTGAAAATATGATGATTTTTGAAAGGAAGATCCAGTGTGGATCCAGTATTATTCCATAAAAGATGAAAACCATAAGTTTTGTTCACACCCTGACTATGGCCATTGATGCAAATCATCAACTTAGGATTTAATCACCTTTTATTAGAATGGTGCACGTGCCATTCGTGTTCTCATTCGTGAGATTTTAAAATAAAAGAGAGAAATGACATGAAACAAGCATTTCTAAAAGATATACATGCTCATATATTCTAATCTAATGCTTGAAAGGAAAATTCTCATTAAGATCTAGCTATTATTTGAAATTGAAATTTAAATGATAAAGTACCTAATCTAAGGAAGAATTTAACATTTTACGTCTTTCCTGCAAAACAGAACTAGTATGAGGAAAAAATACAACAGACAACATGTGAGAAAGTGAAGAATGTCATATTTAAAACACAACAGGTATGTAAGAAGGCATACATTAAAAATGTATATGGTAAAATATGTATGTTATCCTAAGTTAGGCAGGAAATGAATGTTAAAATGCACATGAGTATCCATATGAAAGAAAGAGACATATAATACATTAGGTGAGAATGTGGCATGCATTTTGATTAAAGTGTTATACCTTATACAAATGAAAGATGCTCATGTGAGTATAATGCACATATATTCAAAAGGGGCCTTTTATCAGGGAAGTGTTTTAGCAATTGTATGATGGGGCTATTAGAAGTGATGAGAGTGATGCAAATGAAGGCAAGCAACTGTGGGAGGGTATTATATATGGCAATAAGTGATATACAAGTATTATGGTGAATGAAAAACAACGAATGGACATAGAAAATGGATAATGTGTTGCTACCACTGTAGTGGTAGTGAAGGAAGTGGTAAGTGATGCTGCAGGGGGTTGTGGAATTATAGTAATGTTTGGCATTACTGGGGTTATAGTAATATTTGGCATTTACTGTAGGGTTTTGAAAGATAAACCACAATAGTGCCTTGGCACTGCTGTACAATAGTTCCAGGCACTCCTTTGGATACAAGGGGAAGCATCACAACAGTGCATTGGCACTGCTGTAAGTCTATGAAAGGCTACAGCAGTGCCAAGCACTGCTGTAGGTGAAGGTGAGTGCAGAGTGTGACCCATAGCAACTGGGAATGAGTTTAAAGAGATGACAACATGCACTATGTAGGTATGGGTAATGGATGTGGATGTGCTGCCATGGAAATTGAGTGAGGAGGTGATGATTTGATAACAGAGGTATCCACTGTTGTATCTTAATACAATATGCGACTCTATCAAGAATATCAGATGGAACGTCTCAAAGTTGCACACAAGGATTGAGGCGCATGCTATAGTTATGCATATGTTGTGTTATGCTGTAGCAGTGGTCAATGATGTGTAAGTATACAGATAGAGTGATACTCACTGGTATGCAACGAGTCAGAGGTCCCGATTTTGGCTGAGACACCCATATAAAAAAGGAAAATGAACCTAATGTTCTACAAACAAGATGGGAGCCGAATATGATATAAACAATGCATAAGCACAGGTGGCAAGGGCCAGCAATGATTTTGACAAGCTGGAAAGGTCCAACTATTTCAGTAATTTTTGCCTATAAAAGTAACAAATGAATTTTAGATATCAGACACTACTCAAAACCTGGATAAGCTTTTACATAGAGCATCTGAAAGAAAAACCTGCACAGTCATCTGCCAATGTAAATACATAACCAAAAAAAAGAAAAAGAAAAAGAAAACATGGAGATCGTGGTATCTCAATCCTTAATTTAGCAGAAAATGTTTATTTAATCTTACCTTGCGATGAGCAACATGATGTGGCCTTTAGAATCGTAGATTGCAGAAATTATTTTGAAGTAAAAATTCCACCATCAGCATACGCTTCAGAGTGCACTGTGCTTGGTACCCAACGCTCCTACCAGGATCAATTATTGAATCAAAGTGTTGGATGACCTTCAGAATCTAAAGACCCTGCACTGCTAGTTATCTTATCATGATTATTTATTGCATACGATGGCCACTGAGCTTCCTCACAGTTTGAAGACAGGTTCTTCAACTCCTGGTCGTGATTAGGTTGCAGATTCTTTGCTTTAGTTGAAGGAAGGGAGGTGTCTTTTGTATTTTTGTTTGCAGGAGATGATTGATGCTTTCAGTCGATCAGGTATAACAGGGAAAAAAGAAGTTGTAGCTGTTGCTGGAGATTTGATCAACTTTGCTCGATCAAAAGGGATCCGAGAGAAGGATGGGAATATCAGAGGAATAAGACGGATCATATGCAAGAAGGGTGGAGGGGTGAAAGCGATCCAGAAGAGGAAATGCACATGGAAGGGTGAGAACGGATCTTAGAAAGAAGGAGAGGAAGTCGAAGTGGAAGTATGCGGGGGTGAAAATGGATACCTCCACCTTCCTCTTGTGTGCCCCTTTTAAAGAGGAAAAGGAAGCCTCGAGAAGGAGTTTGTTGGGGATCAATGGGGAGAATCGGAGGTTTGTTGGAGATCAATGCTTCCAAAGGGGCGATCGAAGGAGATGAAGCAGAGAGAGAGAGCTGGAAGAGGGAGCCACCCGACTTTCTCAAATCGAGCATGGTTAGGGTTTTCTCTTTTTTTGAAGTTTCTCAAAACAATGGTTCTTTTGTAAAAAAAATTCTAAAAGAAGGTTTTCACTAAAACAACTTTCATAAAAAGGGGTTTCTCAACCATTTCTTTCGTATTTTTCTTTTCTATTTTTATTTTTTGGTTCTTTTCTTTGCATTTTCTACATTTTTTTGTATTTTTTAAAATCAAAACTCTAAAACTATGGGATTTCTAAACTATTGATAAAAATTTACAAATATTTACAAAAGAAGGCTTTTTTAAGAGTTTGAGTTTATCTTTTGGAATTTTCTTTAGAAAACAGGTTTATATCCAGATTTTGCGGAAATATTCGAGGTTTAAACTTCGAATCAAGAAATACAGAGTTGTGGATCCAACAGGATACCAGATGGACTGTCTGAGCCTTTCAAAAAATTTGGTATTTTTGAAAATTTAATTTGAAAATTTGGATAACGAGGCTTAGATTTGGGTTTTGATACTAGATCCGGATTTGAAATTGAGTCAGATATATATAAAAATAGAGTTTATTCCAGAAAATCCAAAGAATAACTGAAATTTAAATTGGAATTGACTCGATTTACTTAGAAAATGGGGGTCAGGGGCAAAAAGAGAATATTTACAACTTTTTAAAAAATTTGGGGTGTTCACAAATGCCCCTCTTTGCTACTAAGCCGGTTGAAAGCCGAGCTTAGTGGCAAAAAAACACTCCAAATTTTGAAAAATGCCCAAGTCAACAGCTCTGAACTGGGTATGGAAGAATTTATTTGAAAAGACATGATTTCTCAAAATTAACACCTTATCTTGAATGGTTTTGGGGAGACGAAATCCTTGAAAATGACATGACTGAATAACAGAAATGAGGAAATCGTGATGGGATTTTGGGTGAAAATCCTGAAATTTTTGATCAAGTCTTATGGGCGAGACAAGATCAACTTTTTGGAATGACTCAGGTTTAGCCCTTAACCTGGATGGGACAAAAATATCTCAAGATAACCTGAATGGGGAAAGGAATATATGAGGACCTTGATGGGACATTTTTAAGAAAAATGCCTCACGAGATGAAACTCGGGTATGATCCTTTCCTAGATGGATATACAAAGCATGGATTCCCCAATGAGAAGAACCATGATGGGACTGGGAGGATTGCCTCGTAGAAGCGAGGCTTAGGTTTAAACCAAACCTGAACGGAAGATACCCTGTGGAGCGAGATTCAGGCTTAACCCTTATCCTGAAAGGGACGACCATACGGAATCTTCGAATGAAGAAACCGTGGTGGGACTAGAAAGGATATCAAGTCGAAACGAGATTCAGATTTAACCCTAACCTAAATGGAGAAGTACCTCGTGGAGCGAGGTTTAGGCTTAACCCTTAACCTGAAAGGGGCGACCATACGAAATCCTCGAATGAAGAGTCCATGATTGGACCTTCGAAGTTTGGACAAACAAATCCGAAAGGGGTTTGCGAGAAGAGAAAAATGGGGTTCCCTAAAGCTTGGAAAAGGGATGATCTTGGACGCCTCATTGCTGAGACTGAAATCAGCTTTTAAAATCGGTGACCTCTCACAGAAGAATACAGGTTTGACCCTTAACCTGAGCGAGTGCGACCATACGAAATTCTTGAATGAAGAAACCGTGATGGGACAGGAAGAGATACCTCTCCTGAATGAGGCAACTCTTTTTGAAAAATGTAAACAACTCTAGGTTGCATCAAAATAGATATTGAATGTTTATTTCATTTTTGAATAGCTAAAAATTTTTGCCAATAAGATAAAATTGCAGTTGACTCAAATGCTTGGAAAATGTGCATGTATGTGCAAAAGATATTCCCTCTTTTACCTAGAGTATTTCCTCCAACGAGGTTAACTCCTCAGTCTTTAAGAGTTAAATTCAAATTTTTAGCACTGATGATTTTCTTCAAGGAATATATCCATTTCCCTGATATGGGAAGAGAAGAAATACTCTTAATTTCATAAAAGCAAGTAGTGGAAAAAATATTGATAAAAGAATTTTGCATAAGAAAAGATGACTTCTGGCAACTTTGGCAGTTTGATATCTGGGTGTTTTCCCATGATGATCTTTTTTTTTTTTGCACTCTTTTTGAGTCATTGAGCTTTCTCGAGTTTTAACATCATCCTTTATTTTGGAGATGTCCTGACTTTTTTCCCTTTTTCGGGGAAGGGTACGTCACAAACTCCATCTTGGAGATGTTTCAATCCTTCTTTTGTCTCAAAAATTATACTGATGATATTGACTCATTGGTCAAAAATCTTTTAGATGATAGCAGAAATCAAATATCCTTTAGGGTTTGTCAGGAGGTTCATCGCAGTCGCCTTCATCTTGACGGTGATCTGAACGTTCCCTGGAAGGATCCGTCACAGACTCCATCTCGGAGATGATCCAAATCTTCTTTGGCCCCAGGGGTCTAGCTCTCATATTCGTGTTCATCTTGACGACAATTGAGAGATCCCTTTTGCAGATATTTGATTGCAGCTTAAATGAATGAGGAGATATGGATTGAGTGGATTCTTTTTATAGCTCAGGATACTTCCACTGCCTGATTGCCAAATAGTCGTCTTTAAACATGCGCTATAGCCATGATTAATATTGAGTCGCTTCTAGCTTTTCAACATCATTGAATATTTCTTTTGCTAATCATACCGAGCATATTTCTTACATCATTTTGGTTGATCAACAGGGAAAAGATTTGAATTTTATCCCTTTTTCGCAAAAAGTTTCACCTTTTTGGAAAGAATACTAGAGGTAATCTAAGGTGATTCTTTTATGCAGCAAGAATATTGGAATCAACAAATATTTTTAGCAAATTGGCAAAGTTTTCGAGAATCCTTTGTGAAATAATCACTCAATATAGATTTTGATAGGACCTTGAGTTGAAATTTTGAGAAAATGAAATGAAAATGAGGTTTTTTTGGCAATTTTTTTTTACCCGCAAAACTGGATTTTGTTTTTGGAATATGAGCTTGAAAGCAGAGTTTTATTTTGACCGACCAGCTCAAAAGCAGGATTTTGTTTGACCAACCAGCTCGAAAGCAGGATTTGATGGAAGTACCAGCTCGAAAGCAGGATTTTGATTGTTTGACCAGCTCGAAAGCAGGATTTTTTGGAAGTACCAGCTCGAAAGCAAGATTTTTTGTTCGACCAGCTAGAAAGCAGGATTTTTTGTTCGACCAGCTCAAAAGCAAGAATTTTTGGAAGTACCAGCTCGAAAGCAGGATTTTTTGGAAGTACCAGCTCGAAAGCAGGATTTTGATTGTTCGACCAGCTCGAAAGCAAGATTTTTTTGGAAGTACTAGCTCGAAAGTAGGATTTTGATTGTTCGACCAGCTCGAAAGCAAGATTTTTATGGAAGTACCAGCTCGAAAGCAGAATTTTGATTGAACGACAAGCTCAAAAGCAGGATTTGTTGTTTGACTAGCTCGAAAGCAGGATTTGTTGTTCGACCAACTCGAAAGCAGGATTTTTTGTTCGACCAGCTCGAAAGCAGGATTTTTTTGTTCGACCAGCTCGAAAGCAGGATTTTTTGTTCGACCAGCTCGAAAGCAGGATTTTTTTTATTGTTCGACCAGCTCGAAAGCATGATTTGAAATGGTAAAAATGATTAACATTGATAGAGTTGTGACCCAGAGGCTTGGAAATGACATATTTTGATGAAATTGTAACCCGAAGGCTTGAAATTGATAGACATTAATGGAATTGTAACCCGAAGGCCTGACATCGAGAAACATGGATGAAATTGTAACCTGAAGGCTTGAAAATGATTGACATTTGATGAAATTGTAACCCGAAGGCTTGAAAATGATGAAGATTGATGATAAAATTGATGAAAATTTGTTTGGTAAAAGAATTCTCACAGATAACATTATTGTTCCTATGAGTGGTCTTAGGATTATCCCTTATCCTAAAGGGGAAGAAGAATACCTCGAAGGTCGAGGTTCAGGTTTATTCCTTAACCTGAAAGGAAAAAAAAAGAATACCTCAAATGTCGAGGTTCAGGTTTTAACCCTTAACCTGAAGGAGGAAAAAGGAGATACCTTGAATGTCGAGGTTCAGGTTTATCCCTTAACCTGAAAGGAAAAAGAATAAAATCGATAAAAATTGACAAAGAATAAAATTGATAAAGACTGACGAAAGTCTGGTGAAAGATTGGTAAAAATTGGTGAAAATTTTAGAAGATGATAAAAGGTTTCAAGATTATCCCTTATCCTGAGGGAAGAAGGACCTCGCAAGACGAGGTTCATGTTTATCCCTTAACCTGAAAGGGAAAAAGAAAGAATACCTTGAATGTCGAGGTTCAGGTTTAACCCTTAACCTGAAGGGGGAAGAAGGAGATACCTCGAATGTTGAGGTTCAGGTTTATCCCTTAACCTGAAAGAGAAGAAGAATAAAAATTTATAAAAGTGGAGAAAAAAATGAATAAATTTATGAAAATTTGTTTTTTTTTTAAAGAATTCTCACAGGTAGCCGTGTTGCTCCTGTGAGGGGTCTCAGGATTATCCCTTATCCTCAATGGGAACACCTCGAAGAACAAGGGTCAGGTTTATCCCTTAATCTGAGCGGAAAGACGATAAAGAAAAATGAATACTTATTGAAAAGAGGCATCAGGTTTATCCCTTAACCTGAAGGGGTAAAAGAATAAAGATTGATAAAGCATTAATAAAATCAATGAAAAATTTGATAAAACTTGATAAAAAATGATAAATTTAATAAAGAAGGATAAAATTGATAAGATTGACAAAAGATTTGAGAAAAGAAAGAAGTTATTTGATCCTGCCTGCACTTGGGATCTTTAAAGTGAAAAGAGAATGTTCATTTGAAAAACAAGTGAGAGATCATTTTTGGGGAAGAGGATCAACCGCAGGGTTGATTTTGAGGAGAGATCAACATGAGGGTTGATTTTTGAAGACAATGGTTTGAAACCAATTTTGGGAAAGGAAGATCAACGCGATGGTTGATTTTGAAAAAGATCAAACCAAAGTTTTGAACTTTTGGTAATTATGACGAAGATTTTGCAAAAATTTTCAAAATTTTATAATTTTGAAAGACCCTCATAAGTAATTTCATTTCTCTCATGGATGATGTCGGGATCGCCTTTCATCCTGAAAAGAATAGGAATTCGATGTGGTTCAAAAGAAGCTAATGGCAAATAAGATTCTTTGAAATATAAATAAATGCCCCAGTGTGGCAAAAGAGAGAAGTATTTGATATCAAAGATATGAAGAAAATTGACATTTCATTGATAAGCAAAAACTGGTAACAAAGACTGAAATATTTACAAGTTTTTGACCAAAGGTCACAAGAGACTGAGGTTGACTTGCCACTATAAGACGACTGAAAGGAAAGAAAGCTGAATTTTTTTGGCATGGTTCGGGAAAGCTAGGTTAGGATGGCTGGCTAATCTTCTTCTTCGTCTTCCACCAGAAGCTTTTTATCAATGCAGTCTTGGACGATGTTTTTGAAGACAAAGCAGTGCTCAGTGTCGTAGCCCAATACCCGATGGAATTTACAGAACTGATCTTTAAACCTTCCAATAGTCACAGGAGGATCTGCTACCTTGGGGAGTTTAACCATCTCCTTAGTTATCATGTATTCAAGAACTTGCTCAAGTGGTTGCTCTAAGGAGGTAAACTCACGGTCGTATCCCCAACCATCGTGCTTTGGTCTCCCTTGGGGCTTTGATTCTAATTGGATGCTCGAGGGAGGGATGTCATTTTTCCTGCTGATGCCATTCTCTTGACTGGAGCCATTATCTCTGCCTGATCCGTCGGTGTGGTTCTTTCTGCCACCTCTTTTGTTTTTGCCATTGTTGTTATTGGAGGAACTGGTAGAAAAGGTAAAGTTGATTTTCTTTTTCACATCCTGACTGCTTTCTGCTAGGGTGATGCCATCACAGGTTCCGTTCTCTAATCTCATTTCAAGCCATTCAACTCGCTCTATTAACTTGATGAAGGATTTAGATGGAGAAGTGGAGATCAGACCCTTCAAAGGTTGAGAGAAATTGTTCAAAATTATTGACAGCGCATGCCCTTTTGATATCGAATCCTTCATCCTGTTGCAGGTGGATCTCCACCTATGAATGAAATCTTTTGCCTTCTCATTGTGATTCTGCCTCAGATTGAAAAGATGGTTGAGGGTGGGGGGAGCCTCAGTATTGAAAAGGAACCTTTCGATGAACAGGTTGATAACTTTGTCAAAGTCTCGTAGTTCAATCGGGTTGATATGGTCAGCATACCATCTTGCTGCAATTCCATCCAGACTGCATGATCATGCATATAATTCAGGGTTATTTTATATAAAAAATATGCATGATTTTATAAAATAATGTTTCAAAAACCCAATTTTATGTTAGTTTTCGAGTAAATGTGCTTAAATGATTTAAAAATAGAAAATGCATGAAAAATAGTTTTATTTTACATTTTTATGCATATTTTGGTTTTTGTTACATTAATAGTAGTTTGGTTTTAGTTTTTATTAAAAGTAAAAATTAAAAAATTAAAAAATAAAAAAAAATGGAGAAAAATAGTTTTATATTCAGTTTAAGTGTTTGTTTTTTTAGAAAAGAAGAAAAATTATTATTAGAATAGTTTTATTTTTAGTTTATTTTTAAATAAAAAAATAAAGAAAGAAAATTTTGTTTATAACTTTTTGAAAAATTTTCTAATAAACCGGTTTACACGGTTTTTGACTTTTAACTGAAAAAAAATTTTGTTTGAACCGGTTCAAGCCAGTTTGTTTTTTAAAATAATCACAAACCGGTTTAACCGGTTTGCAATTCTTTCAAAATTAAAACAAACAGCAACAAACCGGTGAACAGGTTTGTTTGCTGTTTAAAACCCAAAAATAAGAAAAAAATCATCGCCTCCTCCCATTCACGCCTGAAGCCCCTCTTTCCCTCTATTCCCTCTCTTCTCTCCTTCCTCCACCATTGCCGGTGGCTATCCCTTTCCCTAACTTCTCCTTCTCCCTCTTTCTCTGTCTACACTCCAGCCGGCGGCAGTGGTGGAAGCTCCTCATTCCGGCGACAGCGTGGTGGAGGTCGCCGCCATCTTCCCCAATTCTTTTCTCATTTCACGGTAAGTCTTCATCTCTCTTCTTCTTTTTCAGATCTTCTTCTTCTTCTTCCTCTGCATCTTCTTCTCATCCTAATCTTCTTCTCTTAATTTCCTGTTTTCTACTTCATTTGTAATTACAGTAGTGATCGGTTTCATAAAATCAAAATAGAAAATAGTTTTACTTTTCTTCTTCAGATCATCTTCTTCTTCTTCTTCTTTGATTTTTTTTTTCTGTTCTTTCTTAATAATCTTCTGTTTCGTTAATCTGATGTCATACGATTAGCCGATAGAGTGTTGATTTTAAGTTTAGTTTGCAGTTTTTCATCGGATGTAAGGATCAGTTTTAGCATTTGATTTTCATATATCGTTTTCTTTTATCGTGCTTCATAAATTCATTGTGAATCTTCTGTTTTTTTTCCTCTTCTTTCATAACATGCATCGCAGTGTGTGCATTGAAATCACAGGTGTTCATAGTTGCCAGATTACAGCATAAAGAATTTAAGATTCACTCAACCATCTGGACTGAATTTCATTTTCTGTACAGATTGATCGATCATCTGGATCGATCACTCTGTTTTTCAAGCAATCTAAATATACATCTACATTGATATCCATCAGGAAATGAAAATCCACCGTTTATCTGGTTGTGCTTTTCATTGACAACGATAATCCTTGGTTTGAATCAATTTTTTTGATCCATTGTAACTGGATATCTGAATTAATATCATGAGATGATAATTTTTGTTTTCGAATCCTGTTAATCGGTATGACTGAAATCGGATGTCCAACAAGTTTCATCCCCAATGGCTTACAGGATTTCCAGAATCAATTGAAGGTTTGTATTAATTCTGATTTGAAAAAAAAAATCCTGTAAGGTTCTGATCTCATTGAATTGAATCAGGTAAATCTGGATCGATAATCTGATTGATTATCATCTGATTTCCGGTGAGTGAAACCTAGCTAAATGAGGTTTTCCAATGAATAGTTGCATTTTTTGGTGATTATTGTTCATTACTTCTTCTGGTGAATAGTACTTATGTGGAGATATCAGTGAATGTGTTTGCTCAGATATTTGAATCTGATATGAGTGTGGAAATTATTGATTTTTGAATAAATGAGGAAATGGATCAATTAGATGTCATTGTTCAATGATCCTCATTGCAGCTGAAATTTTTGGTGACCATTGATCACATGATCTAAGAATTTTAGGGTGGATGCATGGATTACTTTTATGTTTACATTTGTGAATTGGTTTAAGTACTATCGAGTTTGAGTGTATTATCCGAATTCTGATAATTAGGTGTTAGTTTTTGTTTTTCTTTCGTGTACTGCTCGTGTTTCGTTGGACTTGTGCAGGATTGCAAGGGATTGGAACGGAAGTGATTGCGTGACGCGAAGTACGAAGAATAAAGCTTCTTTTTACGTTTTAGTTTAGAATTAGGAATTTAATTGGGTTTGTAAATATTGCACTTTACGCCCTCTACGAAGGGTATTCATTTGTTGTAATAGTTAGTTGTTTTTACTTTTCTTGAACATTTTACATTTCAAATAATTCGGCAATAAAGATTAGTTTAGATTTGTGTACTTGAATACGATATATTCCCGTTCCCTGAGTTCGACCCGGTCTCATCCACTAGTGAGAACCGGTTTTTATTATTTGATGTCTGGTTTTCACATGTTTTACATTTAAAAATCTTTTCAAAATTACAACGATTTAAAAGAAGACATCAAATTTTTGGCGCCGTTGCCGGGGAACGGCGTAATATTAGTATTCGCTTTATTGCCTAGTGTTTGTTTGCATTTAGGTTTAGAACCACGTTTGTGCATATCTTAGAGATGAGCTTACTTTTCTGCACAGCCCACCTACTAGGATCCCCTTAGAGGTGACTGTGTACGATTGGTACCGTACACATAGATTTCATATTTCTTATGCATAATCTCTGTTATGTGTAACTGCGTGGTGTTTGTTTAGTTTTTGTTGTTTTTAGTTCACTCGCTTTGTGGTTTGCGTGGTTTGGCCGCTTAGTGCGTTAGTTAGGTAGAAAACCCAAAGTTAGGACGTGTGCTACACCGGTCTACTCTAAGGTGTACGCAATGGCTGACGATCATCATTTGATCCGTCCTTTGAGGGAGTACTTCATGCCAAATACGTATACTCCCGCCTCCTGCATCACGAGACCTGATGTAGGAGTGAGCCATTTTGAGATTAAGGCCAATGTGATTCAAATGTTACCTTCGTTTTATGGCCTTAGCAATGAGGACCCATATCGTCATCTCGACGAATTCTTTGAGATTTGCTCGACTGTGCGAATCAATAACTTTGGAGATGATGTTATGAAGTTAACTTTGTTTCCGTTCTCTCTCAAAGATAAAGCCAAGCACTGGTTAAAATCTCTTGAGACGGTTCGTATTACTACTTGGGAAGGAATGCAAAGAGAATTTTTAAAAAAATATTTCCCAATTGGTAAAACGAATCAGTTTCGTAAAGCTATAACCAGTTTTTCTCAAATTGAGGGAGAACAATTTCACGAGTCTTGGGAGAGATTGAAAGATCTTCTCCGCAAGTGTCCCCATCACCAGGTGCCTCGTTGGGAGTTGGTGCAGTATTTTTATGACGGGCTTACTGAAAAGCATCGTCAAATGGTTGATTCGTCTTGTGGGGGCACTTTTATACTCAAGAGTGAGGACGAGGCGTGGTCTCTATTCGAGACCTTAAGTGAAAACACGATGCATCATACCTTGTCTTCACGGCTTGATAGGACTACACCTGTGTCTAGTGGTCCTAGGAAAGTTGGGATTTCCGAAGTTAGGTCCGAGTTAGAATTGCGTACCAAGGTTGACCAGTTGACTAGGAAGTTAGATCAATTCCTAGCCAATTCCTCGAGAAATCCAGTAGAAAGAGTGTGCGAGCTATGTGCTAGCCCTGCACACTGTGTTTCAGATTGTCCGGCAACACCATTATATCCTGAATTTGTTCAGGAGCAGGTGAATGCTGCCCAAGGTTTCGCTAAACCCATGCCCGATTCATTTACATCCTCATATAACCCAGGTTGGCGAAACCAGTTTATTTCCCCATCCCATCAGCCCTCCCAGACACAGTATAGACCCAGTAACCCTTCACAAGGTTACTCGCATCCCATTTTTTCACAGGTTCATCCCCCAGCCCAACATGCTTATACTCAACCCCATCCTCATGAGCCTTCATTTAGTCAATCCTTCCAAGATAGGATATTACAAGTTTTGAGTTCCCATACGCAGTCAATAGCCAAGCTAGAGACTCAAATGGGAAAGTTGGTTGAGACCTTCAGTAGGCAAAACGAGGGGAACCCAGCTAGTAATTCTGTTATCTCAAAGGGAGAGAATTTCATGTCATTTGACTTGCATCCCACTGCTTCACATAATGAGCAAGTCAAATCTGATACATCCCTTCAGAGCGGGAAGGTGTATCTCCCCACACAGGAATCGACTCATGCGCCCCATATCATTTACACTGACAAGTCGATTTCCATTTTTCCTCAGCAGAAGGGGCAAGGCCCTCAGTTGTTACAGTCTTCACATAAAGCCCCATTTTCTCAGCCTTTAGGATCACCGAATGTTTTCAGTAAGCAAGAGGTACAGATGCAAAAGGTGCTTGACCAAGTCAAGCCAGATCATATTCACCACTTGTCTGAAGTAGCATTCGTTGATACTCGGTCGGTCCTAGACTCTCATTTCCTGACCAGTCTCTCACATGAGACTAATCCCAGTTCTTCATGTCAAGAGAGTCATGATACTACATTTGGAGGTAGAAGGGATGGAAACACAGTGCGTAGTGTCACAAATGACACTATTTTCTACATAGAGCCCGATTGAGCCTGACTTCATGTCCATTGATCTCATGGACGATGAAGGATTTTTCCAGAGATCCGTCTGGCTGGGGACGTGAAACTTAGCGCTTTATGGGAGGCAACCCATATCTTGTATATTATTAGATCTGATTAGAATTTATAGATTTTATTTTGTTTTTACTTTTTCGTGAGTTTTTCATGTTCTTTTTGTTTCATTCTATGAGTTTTATGTTTTGTCATGTATACATTGCATTCATTATATTCATAGAACGTGCATTTTTTTTTCATGTCAGGTCATTCTACTCTTTTCCCTTAATTATTTTCTCTCATGTGTATTCACTTAGTTTCATATAAGCATGGGGGAGTGCCACTGGGATAGTGTCATTCAAGCATGGGGGAGGGTGTAGAGTGCACACCTTGATATTTCTGTTTAAGTTCTTGCACATGTTTACACATCTCTCATAAAAAGTAGATTTTTAAAGAAAGAGTTTGAACTTATATGAATGTTATTTCAAATCTAATGTTTTTAGAGGATTTTTAAGCCCCACGAAATTTTTTTCTGACATAGATCTAAAAATTATGGTTGTTTATGCGGATTTCGAGGAAATGATGATAGATACATGTTAGAGTTTATTTTGAATCATAAATATGAATATGCACAGTTTTATTTTTGAAAAACTAAGCAAATGAACAAAAGCGTAAAAAAATGAGCTCAAAAAGTGAGAAAAAGCATGCGTTAGGTTGTTTGGATAATTCCACAATCCTTAGTAGATGGAACTTAGATGTAAGTTAAAACTTTTAATTCCATTTTCGAAAAGGAGAGTGGAAAACTTCGTGATCCTAAGTAACTGAGAACAGATACAAGTTGAAATGTTTGACTCTCACGTTATAAAGGTGAATGAAGGAAGTCACTTTTATGTCTTAGTTGATATCTTTTGGTATGTATTGAAAAAGTATAGAAGATATTAACATTGCACAAGGCATAAAAGCAGACCACACGCAAGCTATAAGAGAAAAATAAGTGCGCAAAAAGAAAAAGCGTGAAAAGAAAAAAAAAAGAGAGAAAAGAGCTTAAAAAGAAAGAAAAGTTCAATGCTTAGAAGTGTGAATGAGAAAACCTGTGCAGAAAACATATGAGTGAGGATAAGTAAATAATAATATGTTTTTATTGGATTTTCTAAGAATAAAACATAAATAATTGTGATATTTAGAAAAGTGAAAGAAATTCTTTTTCTGTGGTGGTATATAAAAGACTCTAATTATATTTCGATTATGAAATAATAGGAAATATTTGTGAAAATAAATTCTTTGATTATCTGCTGCTTATGAGGATGTGTAATATTTTGCATACATGACAGAGATGTTTGTGGGTAGCATCACTGCAAACCCTCACGAGACATTACTCGTCCATTGGGGTAACCCAGGGGTTGAAAGGGCTTGTTGCATAAGCTAAATGCAACCGTGATTCCTACGAAAGTGAGTTAGGTGATAGTTTGATTTCTTGCATTTTTCAAGTTTGTTCGAGGACTAGCAAAACATAAGCATGGGGGTATTTGATCATGCATATAATTTAGGGTTATTTTATATAAAAAATATGCATGATTTTATAAAATAATGTTTCAAAAACCCAATTTTATGTTAGTTTTCGAGTAAATGTGCTTAAATGATTTAAAAATAGAAAATGCATGAAAAATAGTTTTATTTTACATTTTTATGCATATTTTGGTTTTTGTTACATTAATAGTAGTTTGGTTTTAGTTTTTATTAAAAGTAAAAATAAAAATAAAAAAAATAAAAAAAATGGAGAAAAATAGTTTTATATTCAGTTTAAGTGTTTGTTTTTTTTAGAAAAGAAGAAAAATTATTATTAGAATAGTTTTATTTTTAGTTTATTTTTAAATAAAAAAATAAAGAAAGAAAATTTTGTTTGTAACTTTTTGAAAATTTTTCTAATAAACCGGTTTACACGGTTTTTTACTTTGAACTGAAAAAAAATTTTGTTTGAACCGGTTCAAGCCAGTTTGTTTTTTAAAATAATCACAAACCGGTTTAACCGGTTTGCAATTCTTTCAAAATTAAAACAAACAGCAACAAACCGGTGAACCAGTTTGTTTGCTGTTTAAAACCCAAAAATAAGAAAAAAAACCATCGCCTCCTCCCATTCACGCCTGAAGCCCCTCTTTCCCCTCTTTCCCTCTATTCCCTCTCTTCTCTCCTTCCTCCACCATTGCCGGTGGCTATCCCTTTCCCTAACTTCTCCTTCTCTCTCTTTCTCTGTCAACACTCCAGCCGGCGGCAGTGGTGGAATGTGATCATCGCAAAAATTTTTCTCTCTTTATGGTTTCTCTCTCTTCCTTCTCTTTTCCTTTTCTAACCTCTATTCTCCTCCTTTTTAAAGGGAGAAGGATAAAAGAAAGAAAAGAAAGAGAGAAGAGAAAAGAAAGAAAGAAAGAGAGAGAAGAGGAACTATTTTGCGGGTTTTCACTTGACCTTTATTTGAAAATATTTAGAAATTTAACTCGCCTCCGTTTTGAAAATTTTGCGAGAAAATGGAGAGACGGGATTCGCTCGTCGGTACGAGGTTCGACCGTTCCTGGCGCCTTTACCAGGGGTAATCGAACCAAGGATCGAATCTATGCCTTTTGCTTTGCCTAAATATAATCTAAGAATTTATTCTAACTCTAAATGCACAAAGAATCATACTTGTGCAATGCAAGGATGTATGCTCTTTCGAAAAGAATGTTTTGAAAATTTCCAAGTATTCTGAGATGAACTTGGTAAGGGAGTGAAGAAAATGATTTGAATCTAACTTTAGAACTTGAGATAGATCAAAGAAGTTCTAAGTTTTTGAAGTAGATCAGGATTTGGAAGAATAAATGAGAAAGAATGACTTGAAGCTTTGAAATGAAAGGAAATGAATGTTTCAAAGTCAAAATCGATTTTGAATTTTAGATTTAAATTTAGAAAAGGAAATGAATGCTTGTGATGGAATTGAATTTGGATTTTTAAGTTTGGAATGGATCTGAGATAATCAAATGGTATTTAAGAATAAAAATAGATTTAGGGAGTTCAGATGAGATCTGAAAATGGAATTGGATTTGAAATCTAGAATTGGGAATGGAATTGGATCTAAAGACGGATTTAAAATCTGAGATCTGAGATAAAATTGGGTTCTGGATCCTAAGATAGATTTGGATCTGAAGTCTGAGATCCAATGTAGAATTGGATTCTAGATCCTAAAGTGGAATTGGATCTGAAGTCTGAGATCCAAAGTAGATTTTGAGTTCTGGATCCTAAGATGGAATTGGATCTGAAGTCTAAGATCCAAAGGTAGAATTGTATTTAGAAAAATTGGATCCAAGTTGATCTAATTTTGGATTTAGAATTTCCAAAATTGATTTGAGAATTTGAATTTTGAATATGCAAACGAATTTCAAAGTCAAATTGGACTTTGAAGCTTGAATCTGGAATTTAGAAGATGAATCCATATTTCCAATTTTGAATTGAATTTGGAAAATGAAATTTAGGAATTGAATCTTGAATATACAAATGAATTTCAAAGTCAAGTTAGACTTTGAATTTGAAGTTTGAATTTGAAATTTAGAAGATGAAGAGAATCTCAAAGTTAAATTGAACTTTGGATTTGATTTGGAGTTTTTGAATATAAATGAATTTGGAATTTCAAAGTCAAATTGAACTTTGAAATCTGATTTGAATTTGAATATAAAATGAATTTGAAATCTCAAAGTTAGATTGAACGTTGAGATTTGAAAATAAAATAGAATTTTGAAAATTGAAAGAATGAATTGGATTTGATAAGAATTGAAGATAGATTTGAGGACAATATTTACATTACTTGGAGTTTTTGAAAAATGAATTTTTGAAAATATGATGTAATTCTATCCTAAATGATGAATGAATCTAGATTTTTGAAATTGGATTTTGAAAAGCTATTCCATTCTTTAAATGAATTAAAATAAGATTGAAGATATAATGCATCCTTGACTATGGTCATTGGATGTATTATATAATAATCTATATTTAAATTCAGGTGAAGAATAAAATACATTTGGTGCTTTTATAGAATTTAAAATGAAATGAACTCTCAATATACCCTGACTATGGCCATCGGTATATATTTTGAGTCAATTTTAAGTTAAATTCTAATAAAAGAAGAAAATATTTAAGGAAACATGATGAGTTTTGAAAAATGGATCCAGTGTGGATCTAGTGTTATTTCGTAAAAGATAAAACTACTAAGTTTTGTCCACACCCTGACTATGGCCATTGATATGGATCATCAACTTAGTATTAATTTACCTCTTACGAAATGGTGCACGTGCCATTCGTGTTTCATCAATGTGAGATCTTTGGAAATAAAAACAAAAGATGTATGAAAATGAGTAAGTTGTGATATTTACAATGCTCATTCATTCTATCTAAGGCAGGAACGTAAATTTTCATTTAAGATCTAACTTATTACAATAATCAAAATTGAAAATACAATTCCCAAGTAATGTCGTTTTCACATGTTCCCTGCCAAAAATAGAATTAGCATAAAGGGGGAAATTTAAAATATATGCATGTAACTGACCATTCCAATTCTTACACAGGATAGCATACCCTACCTTGGTTAGAAAACGTGCACCTATATTTAGGTATATATATATATATGTATGTATACATATATAGGCAATGACATGAAGATCTATATGCAATGAATGAGGGCAAGGGCCAAGAATTATCATGAATAAAAATGGCCGTAGCAGTTCGTGACAAATTATTATGGGAACAGTGACCTTTTGTGATCCACGGGGGGGAATGATAAAAGTGATAGTTCAGGAATGAACTACCATAATTACAGTGGTTACCCGTGAATCACTGTAAAAGAATGATTGGATAAAAATGAACGGTAGTTATGATAGCTCAAGAATGAACTCTCATAACAAAGATAGAAGAAAATCCAGTGGTCCCTTGTGAACCACTATTAAAAGAATGATAAAAAAAATAAGAATGATAGTTATGATAGTTCAAGAATGAACTATCATAACAAAGAAAGGGGAAGGTTGCAGTGGTTCCCTGTGAATCACTGAAGAAGAATGATAAAACAGCAATGATGGTTATGATAGTTCAAGAATGAACTATCATAACAAAGAGAGAAGATGCTACAGTGGTTTCTTGTGAACCACTGTAAAAGAATGATAAAAATGGTGGTTATGACAGTTCAAGAATGAACTATCATAACAAAGAGAGAGGATGTTACAGTGGTTCCTTGTGAACCATTGTAAAAGAATGATAAAAATTGGTGGTTATGATAGTTCAAGAATGAACTATCATAACAAGGAGAGAATATGTTACAGTGGTTCTTTGTGAACCACTATAAAAGAATAATAGAAATGGTGGTTATGACAGTTCAAGAATGAACTATCATAACAAAGAGAGAAGATGTTACAGTGGTTCCTTGTGAACCACTGTAAAAAAAAATGATAAAAATAAAAGATAGTTATGATCGTTCAAGAATGAACCATCATATCTGAGAAAAGGCTACAGTGATTCCTTGGGAACCACCATAGGGAAAAAAAAATTTGCAGAGAAATCGGTGGATATTTCTAGGTAAAATCAATACATGGGTGACCAAACACAGATGGGGATGAAACCTGTGAATAGTGTTGTTTACAGGTTGTGTATGAGACTATGGTAGTACCAGCCTAACGGATACAGTGAAGAAAGCTACAGGGTGAGTATGTAGGGTAGGTTTGAAGGAAATGGTACTAGATGATATAATATTACCTAGGAATTGCTAACTGACTAACAAGTGTAGATAACAGGAGGAGTTGATTTGCATAGCTACAACCAAGATGAGATGTAGTAAATCCCTGAACATATATGCAATGAAATAAAGACTGTTGTGAATCAAGAATTGAATTACCAACTATAATAAAGCATGGGTTCTTGTTTAACAAAACAGGAAAAGGATCCAATCATATACGATAAACAAGAGAAATATACCTGCAAACATTTTCCTTAAAAGAAATTTTTGAAGCACTACACACAGATTAACCATCTTACCTTCTGGGTTGTAAGCTTAAACTGGATATGATAAAACCTGCAAAATAATGAAGTGTGAGTACAGTGAAATACAGTAAGACATAAAATGATGAATTGAGAGAGAAAAAAAAAAACCTATACGATGCACAGACTTTTGTTATAACGTGTAACTTACAAAAAGGTTATGATGCATCCTATCAATAATGCATAAATCATGCTGCAAGGCTTTTGTAACTTCTGATATGTATATATGTATAAAAAAAAAAATGACCGTGATATGAGAGTGAGGATGGTAAGGTGATGCTGTAAAGGGGACTCTTATTAAGACATGGGAAGTGGCTGGTAGGAGATGCCGTAGGTCTAGTATTAATAAATCTGCTTTTATGTCCTGCTGGCATGTCCGCTTGAACTGATTCTCGATGCTTACATCTTGCAGTCCGTGATCTTCCACAGTTACATCAGGCAACTTTAAGACAATGGAAAACATGAATCCACTTTTCCAGGTCCTGGCTCTCTTTAACATCTGAGATGGACAAAGCGTATCATCCACAGCCTTCACGGTACTTCGACAGTGAATTCCATTTACTTAAAATGCATATGAAAAGGCATGCCTCTTGAATAACTCATCACAGAGTCTGCAAACTGTAAGTTGGGATTGATAATGTGGATTTGCTCTGTAGCCAGCTTACGAGGGTATAGCCTCCCATGTGAACATACAGTATGAATAGCATCGGCTACAAAGGAAACAAATTCCACAATTTCCCAGGTCGGCAACATGAGTCTTTGAGAGTTATCATTACTTACATTACCAGAAGAATTGTTGAGGCTACAACTAATAGATATTCCAGGTGTCAAAGATTGACCTCCTTTGTTCAGCTTCTTAAACATCATGCTCAAAAGCCCATCTACAGTCTGATGAACAGGTATATCACACTCAAGACATGAGCTAGTTTGCTTACCTCTGTGCCTGCTGTCAGAGGAAGCTACATGTGAATTTCCAGCTTGAAAGTTTCCATGTGATGTTAGGTATGCCGGATTCAAAACATCTCACAGATTGCCATCAATGTGCTGAATAGCATAGGAGCATAACCAATCAAAGGGACGTCACTTTCACCATGGTCAACAGGAGGAGGTAGTGGAAGCAATCTCACAGCCAGCCACACAACGTGTTTCTGAATACTCCAAACCTGTAAGAATAAATAAAAAAAGAAGCACTACGGAGAATTGTAGCAGCAGATATCTTATCTTCGTCGAGCTCACAGGCTGCCAAAACTTCCATCGAATCTATGAGCAATTAAGGGACGTTACCATTGCAGCAGGAATTAGCACCAAAGAATTTTCCATTGAGGTGGATACAGGAACCCCTTTCATTAAAGAAAACTAAACAGATTTTTGGCCTGGAATACCTCTTGCTATCTGGTTCATATGCCCACACACATAGCTGGTGTCAAAATTATGCAGTTGTATATGTCAATTGTCTTGCGATATACGCATTATCAATCAGGTGCCGCATATTTCCCGCACAATTATTGTTCAAGCTAATGCCATCAAAACACCCACTTCCAGTTTTGAGGCCAAAAACAAACGTCATCGATTTGGCAATTGCCTGATTAGCTACCGGAATGACAGGCTGGGGAGGTGCCGGCAAGCTTTCGAAATCACCAAGCATTTCTAAGCTAGTTATCAGGTTTTCGGCAAAAAAAAAATGTTTCTCTCCTTTTCCTCAATGATATCATCAATCACAAGTGCTGTAGTCAAGTCGTGGCGCAGGGTCCTCAATGGGATCCCCTTTTCCTTTGAACAAACCTAAGGGCTACCACCCACAAACCCAAGAAAGTTTCATGTCGGGTAATAGCTTGAAGAGACTTTACCAAATCTGTAAGTTTTTCAATAGCAGATGTAACTGAAGCTTGTGATCCATTCATGGTGTCTTCCAGAAATAGATCCAGAGGAATCTAAAGTGCAGGTCTTATTAGCTCCATGGTTTTCGGCATAATGCCACCATAACAGATGGCTCCATAAAGCGTTGTGTCAACGGATCTTAATCTTCTGAATTCATTGAGATTTCAAAAGAAACTCCATAAACCAAAATTTGGGCTCAGATGCTAAAAGATCATTTATCAAGCAATATCCATGATATAAGAGGGGAGCAAACAAATGACATTCTTAATGTGCAAATATTAAAATACAGATATAGGGAAAATGCACATCGATCTGGATACAGATAACGCACAACATGGATGATCAAGTGTTCAAAAACTCACGAATGAACTATTTGGGTGATGTGATAAATAAATAAAACAAAATGCAGGTATAATCATTGCTTTAAGGTGAAGAAGAGCAGCAACATTTCTGAATTACGAACTGCAAAAAAAAAATGACCTCGGAGTATGAAATCACCAGAGTGAATGACATTCTCTTATCACTGGTCCCTGAGGTGCGGTTCTAAATCACTAGAATGAATGGGAAAATCCGGGTAATCATAAAAAAAAAATAAAATAAAATAAAATAATAAAAAAAAAATGAAATCTACCTACTGATCAATAGGTCAAAACTAAGACAAATTACTCATGACAGAAATGGGGAATCGAGATCGCCATCACTATCCAGATCAATAGGCCTCCATAGATGAAAATCAGGTTTTAAAATCGACAAAAAAAAAAAAAAAACAAGAACTGGTTACAAGCTGGAAGTCAGAACAAATATGAAAAGTCAGAAGAAAAAGATGCCAATAAAAATAAAAAAAAATGAAAAATGGAAATGAGAACCTGAGACATAAGCAGACACTTGGATGAATACCAGAAGAATTTGATACGAGAAAAGGATGTTGGAGTGAAAACTCCGTTAATTTTTTGCAATGGGTGGGTCGGTTCTGCTATATGCAGGCCGACCCTACCACAGATGCATTATAATAAAGAAGATGAGAGGAGAAACGGAACAGAACACTATTTTAAACTAAGAAATGCGTCGAAACAGAAAAAGGGAATAGAGAAAAAAAAAGAGAGAGGAAGAAGAGGGATGTTCCCTTACCGGTGGCTATAGTGAGTGATCAACTTTCTTCCTTACGGCGCCCTGTTGTGAGGGGAGGATCCTTCGGAATCAAAACCAGGAAGAAGAAGAAATGCCGAAAAGGGGCAAGGAAGAGGAGGAGTCAGGGAAGTTTCGGTTGATCCTTTTTTTTTTCATCCCCCCTTTAGCCTTCCCCTGTGGTGGTTTATATAGCAAATGGAGGAAGGATCTGGAAGGCGATGGGGATTGATGGAAGGAGGTTGGAGATGAACGGAACAGGGAAAAAGGGGCGAAGGTTGTTAAGAATGAAGGGTTGAGCGAAGATGCCCTTGATCGGAGGGTCATGAAGAGGCTGATGGGGGCGGATGGTTGCGCGATCGTGGAGCTCGGGCGAGAGGGGGTGGAAGGCCAGCGAGTTCGTTCGTGATGAACGAAGGAGGAAGAAGTTGTTGGAGATCAGATGGCTGAAGGATGTAGGATGCACATGTGGGGGGGGGGGGGTCGGCCATGGTGGGCGAGAGGCGAAAGTGAGGGGGGCGAGAGAGGAAGGCGAGTTAGGGTTTTCAAAAACCCTAACTCGACCTTTAAACCTTAAAAGTTAGTTTTTCCAAAAGAAAGCCTTCTTTTCAAGTTTTTCTAAAAAGATGGTTAAAGATGAGTTTTTCGACAAAAATCTTTGAAAACCACGTAGTCTTTCCTAATTTTTTTTTTTGATGATTTTTCCATTTTTTTGTATTTTTGGAACAAAATCTAAGTTTTTTACACGAAAACAAAGATTAAATACTAATTTTTTGTATTTTTCTAAGAAATATATACAAGAGTATTTTTCTGAAAATTTCAGACCATTTTGGGGAAATTTCTTCAGAAGAATGGGTTTGGATCCAAGTTTTTAGAAAACATTCTAGTTTTAAGCCTCGATTTGAGGAAATTTAATTCAATGGATCCAAACGGATACCGGACGAACTGTCTGAGCTTTTCAAAAGTTATTTTTGATAATTTTGAGAGTTTGATTTAAAATCGGATAATGAAGCTCAGATTTGGATTTTGATGTAGATCCGGATCTGAAATTGAGTCAGGTATGTAAAATGAGTTTAATTTCAACAAAATTTGAGAAACGAAAATGGAATTTAGATTTAAAACCGACTCAATTACCCAAAAGATGGGGGAAAAAGCAAAAAGGGGATATTTACAACATTTTGAAAAATTTGGGGTGTTCACAGATGCCCGTCTTTGCTACTAAGCCGGTTGAAAGCCGAGCTTAGTGGCAAAGAAACACTCCAAATTTTGAAAAATGCCCCAGTCAGCCGATCTGAACTGGGTGAGGAAGAATTATTTTGAAAACACGGCTTTTTGGGCTTGAAACCTTATCCTAAATGGTCCTGGGGGGGTGAAATCCTCGACAAAGACACGACTGAATGATAGAAATGAGGAAATCGTGATGGGACTTTGGGTGAAAATCCCAGGGATGGTGAAAGATAAGGATTTTGATCAAGTCTCGTGGGTGAGACAAGATCAGCCCTTTGGAATGACTCAAGTTTAGCCCTTAACCTGGATGGGACGAAAATAGATCAGGATAATTTGGATGGGAAAAGGAAACATAAACGGACCTCGATGGGACATTTTGAGGGAAATGCCTCATGAGATGAAACTCAAGGACGATCCTTTCCTGGATGGATGTACAACGAGCACGGATTCCTTTGTGGGGGAATCAATGATGGGACGGGAAGGATTACTTTGCCTAAACGAAGCTCAGGTTTAACCCAAACCTGAAAGGAAGGTATCTCGTGGAGCGAGGTTCAGGCTTAACCCTTAACCTGAAAGGGACGACCATACGGAATCCTCGGATGAAGAAAAGCCGTGATGGGACAACAAATACATCGCCGAAGCGAGATTCAGGTTTAACCCTTGACCTGAGTGGGAGATGAAGCGGAATCTTCGAATGGAGAAACCGTGATGGGACTAGAAAGGATATCTAGTTGGAAATGGGACTCAGGTTTAACCCTAACCTGAACGGAAGGTACCTCGTGGGGCGAGGTTCAGGCTTAACCCTTAACCTGAAAGGGACGATGATACGGAATCCTCGGATGAAGAAACCATGATGGGGCCTTCGGAATTTGGACGAACAAATCCAAAAGGGGTTTGCGAGAAGAGAAAAAAACAAGGAATCCCTAAAGCTTGGAAAAGGGATGATCTTGGGCGCCTCATTGCTGAGACCAAAATCAGCTTTCTAAAAATAGACGACCTCTCGCAGAAGGTTTTTGGGTTACACCTCGAGGGGCGAGGTGACAGGTTTAATCCTTAGCCTGAATGGATACCGGATCCTCGATGAGCGAGGACAACTGTGATGGGCCTCTAGACTTTGCACAACAAGTCCGCGAGGGGTTTTTGCAAAAGAATGAAAATTGGGGTCCCTAAAGCTTGAAAAGGGGTTGTTCTTGGGTGCCTCATTGCTGAGACTGAAAATAGCTTTTGACAATAACAGACCTTTTGCAAAAAGTTCAGGTTTAACCCTTATCCTGAGCGGGAACTGTCTATGACGGGACCGTGGGGAACACAGGGAAGTGTGCGGATCCGAGAGCGCTCAGATCAGACGGAAGGAAAGGACTTTTCAGTCCTAAGGAGGGATGACGTCAGGATACGTCAAAACGACCTTAAGTTCACACTTCATGTTGCGATTATTAGAAAATATTGTCAATAAGATGTCAAAAATTGTAGTTGATTCAGAATGATTGAATTGCGCTCATGTGTGAAAATATCACCTCTTTCTACTTAGAGTATTAATTCCAGTTGGGCTAACTCTGTAGAATCAAGAATCAAATTCAAATTTGTCGTTGTTGAGTTTCTTCAAAGAAGATATCAATTTCCCTGATATAAAAAGAAGAGGAAACATCCTTAGCTTCATAAAAGCAATTAAGTGAAAAGGTATTGATAAAAGAATGTTACATAGATAAAGATGATTCCTGACAGTTTTGGGCAGTTTGATATCCTGGGCATTTCCCATGATGATCTGTTTGCACTCTTTTGAATCATGGAGCTTTCTTGGCTTCTTTCACATCATCCTTTATTTTGGAGATGTCCTGACTTTTCTCTCTTTTTCGAGGAAGGGTACGTCACAAACTCCTTCATCTTGGAGATGCTCCGATCCTTCTTTTTCTTTCTCAGGGATTATGACATTGGTTCTTGGGTTGAAGTCTCTAAATAGTAGCAGAAATCAAATATCTTTTAGGGTTTGTCGGTAGGTTCATCGCATCCGCCTTCATCTCGACGGTGATCCGAACTTTTCCTGGAAGGATCCGTCACAAACTCCGTCATCTTGGAGATGTTTCAAATCTTCTTTGGCCCCGGGGGTCCACTCGCTTAATTCGCCTTCATCTTGACGACAATTGAGAGATCCCTTTTGCGGATATTTGATTGCAGCTTAGCTTGGATGACTGAGGATATATGGATTGGGTAGGTTCTTTTTACTGCCCAGGATATTTCCACTATCTTACCGCCAACAGAATAATCTTTAAGAATGCGCCACAGCTATGATCAATATCAGCTCACTTATGGCTTTTCAACATCATTGAATTTTCCTTTGCCGGTCATATCAAAGATTTTTCTTCAACCTTTTGGTTGACCAACAGAAAAAGCTTGAATTTAGCTCTTATTTCGCAAGAGTCTTGCTCTTTTGAAAATGATACTGAAGGTAGTTTGAGATAATTCTTTGTATGATGAAAACTTTTGAGATCAACACTGACTTTTGATTAGCAAATTGGCAACGTATTCTAGAAATCCTTGACGAAAGAAATCACTTGATATCGAATTGATATGTCCATGACAAAATTTTCCTCTCTTTTTCCACAAAAAGAGAGACTCAGGCTTAAGCTCTTACCTGAATGGGAAGTTGGAAATACTCCTCTCTTCCCCAAAGAGGAGGCGTTTGCAAAACGAAACTTTCGAAGAGAAATTAAGTTTTCGTCAAAACTCCCTATCTCTAGGCTTCTCTTATAGAAAGGCGGCCGAAAAACAAAGTTGAGAAAGTATCACAGAGGAACGAGTCCATCACACTCTCCCTAGAAGAGGGTCCTCTGTGAAGGGGTTGGCCAAAGATGATAAAAACAGGGGCCACAAAAGAAACGAGCTTCCGTCGAAGCCCTCCCTAGAAAAAGGGTTCTTTTGTGTAAAGTTGGTTGTTGTTTTGCAAACTGTTCGCGAAGAAAACGAGTCCCTTCAAACTCTCCCTGGAAGAGGGTTCTTGCGAACGGAATATGGTTGCATGCGAAAGGAACGAGCTCCCTCGAACTCTCCCCGAAGAGGGTCCTTCGCCAGAGAAAAAGATTGATTTTTTTGATAAAATGATGACCTGGAGGTCGAAATGGAGAATTTAGAACTTGAAATGATGATGCTTGGTTAGCACAAAGACTGAACCTGGAGGGCTAACTGATTAGTCAGTCAAACACTAGCGCAAGCGCTAGATGCACCAGCACTGGATTTCAAAAAGAAAGCCCTAGTACAAGCGCTGGGTTTTTGAAAAATGCACACCAGTACGAGCACTGGATTTTCCAAAAGGA
Source organism: Nuphar pumila (assembly GCF_984573655.1). Lineage (NCBI taxonomy): Eukaryota > Viridiplantae > Streptophyta > Magnoliopsida > Nymphaeales > Nymphaeaceae > Nuphar > Nuphar pumila. The sequence continues at coordinate 40,615,790 of NC_143261.1, forward strand.
GAATTTGAAAAATGAGACCGACATTCGAAGATATTTGAGAGTTGAGAGAGAATGATTGCGGTGTTTCAGGATTATCCCTTATCCTGAAGGGGAAATAGAATGGACATTTTGGTGAAAATTTAGGAAAAATGAAAAATCCTAGTCGGAACTCGGTTTTTTCAAATATAAGAACTGAGTGAGAATTGAGTTTGAAAACTCGAATTCTCAACACGAGCATCGGATTCAAAAGGAAGTTCAAGTCGGGACTTGAGACTTCAAAGATAAGAATATACAAAAGAAAAATCCGAGTCAGAACCCGGTTTTTAAATATAAGAAAATGAATGAGAATTGAGTTTGGAAACTCGCATTCTCAACACACCAATTTGTCCAACACGAGCATTGGATTCAAAAGAAAATTCAAGTCGGAACTTGAAACTTCAGAAATGAGAATATACAAAAAAAGGAAAATCCGAGTCGGAACCCGGTTTTTAAATATAAGAAAATGAATGAGAATTGAGTTTGGAAACTCGCATTCTCAACACCACAATTTGTCCAACACGAGCATTGGATTCAAAAGGAAGTTCAAGTCGGAATTTGAAACTTCAGAAATGAGAATATACAGAAAAGGAAAATCCGAGTCGGAATTCGGTTTTTAAATTTAAGAAAATGAATGAGAATTGAGTTTGGAAACTCGTATTCTCAACACCACAATTTGTCCAACACGAGCATTGGATTCAAAAGGAAGTTCAAGTCGGAACTTGAAACTTCAGAAATGAGAATATACAAAAAAACTAAATCCGAGTCGGAATCCAGATGAGAAGGAGATAATTCCTACCCAAGAGTCGGATTTTAGAAGAATTGACAAAATGCATGAATAGATTCCGACGATTACAAAGATTTATTCAAGATTCTTGACCCAAGATGGTCTGAACTTTGATTACTTTAGGATTTTCCCTTATCCTGAGGAAGAATGAATAACGGTTGATATGAATTAAAGAGTTTATGGGAAGTAGTTCAGGTTTTATCCCTTAACCTGAAAGGGATGTAAAATAAAAGATCGATAAAATTTAAAAGTTTGATAAAAACTTGATAAAACTTGACAAAATGATAAAAATGGATAACAAATCGATGAAAATTCAATTAAATCGGAAGATGAAATAGATGCAATTAAAATAGATCAACTAAAAAATTGATAAGTTTTTCAGAAAAAGAGTTCGTCTAATCCTGCCTGCATATGACGAAGGAAGACATGTATAGATCAAAATAAAAATGCCCCAGTATCAGGAAGAAGATGTGAGAATTTAATAGAAAATCATAGCTTTATTGAGAGAGATTTTTGAAGAGTACAAAAGGCTAGGAATTTAAGTGTAAAATCTCTTCAGATGTAGGGCATTAATAGGATCTGGCAGTTCCGCCCCATCTGCGTTGATCAGACGATAGGAATTGCGAGGCAGTGCTTCTTTAACCACATAAGGGCCTTCCCAATTGGGTGACCACTTGCCCTTCGGCCGATGCTTGAGATGAGCTGTCGATCTGAGCACAAGATCATTGACTCGAAACCTTCTCTCAATAACTGATTTGGCATAGTGCCGAGCTATCCTTTGACGATAGGCTTGAGCATGCTCTGCCGCCTTAAGCCTTTTTTCATCTAATAGATCAAGCTGTACCAATCTCTGCTGCTGATACTGATCAAGCAGAAGTTCGATGAGCGATGCAAACTTGAGTGCGGGCTTCTGAACGTGGAGAGGTAACACTACCTATGTCCCATAAACAAGCTCTGAAGGCGTAGCATTGGTTGGGGTTCAAATGGTGGTTCGGTACTCCCAAAGTGCGTCGTGCATCTTCTCGTGCCAATCACAGCCTGTTTCCACTGTTCTTTCCAGAATGCGGATCAAAATCTTGTTGGTGGCCTCTGCCTGGCCGTTTCCTTGAGGGTAATAAGGAGCTGAAAAATGGTGATGAATCCCGAACTTTGAGCAGGTCTTCATCTTCTCATTCTTGAAATGACTGCCATTGTCAGACACGATGTCATGTGGGACGCCGAAGCGGCAAAGAAGATTTTTATGAATAAATGAAACCACATGTCGGCCTTCTACTGTTCGCAGAGTTACGACCTCGACCCATTTGGTGAAGTATTCCGTAGCTGCGAGGAAGTATCTGTGGCCATTGGAAGCCAAATGAGTGATCGGGCCAACTACATCGAAGGCCCACATTGAAAAGGGCCAAGGAGATACTACGGATTGCAAGTATGCTGCTGGCGCGTGAATGGAAGGCGCGTGCATCTGACATTTGATGCACTTCCTTACAAATCGATGGCAATCTTGCTGCATGGTTTTCCAGTAATATCCTGCACGGATAATCTGCTTGACGAGTGTTTGGTAGCCGGCGTGGCCACCACAAATTCCTTCGTGTGCCTCTTGGACAACTTCTATGGCTTCATCCTTATCTAAGCATCTAGCATACTCAGAACTGAACCCACGACAGTAGAGAGTATTGGCAAGGATGAAATAGCGGACTGACATGCGTTGAATTGCACGTTGCTCCCTTCTTGGCATGTCTGGTGGGAATTTACCAGTTTCGATAAAGCTTTTGATGTCTTGATACCAAGGCTTTTCCTTCTGAGCGGCCTGGTTCACTTGTTCAGTTGGAATGTAGGCAGGTTGATCAAGTCTGCCGATCTCGAAGGAACAACAGGATTTACTGTCTTTAAAAGACAAAATAGAGCCTAAGCAGGCTAAGCCATAGGCTATGTGATTGTATTCCCTCTTGACATGATTGAGCTGAAATTCTTCAAGGTTGCCTATGAGAGCTAAGGCAATCTTCTGATAAGGGATTAACTTTGAATCCTTGACTTGCCATTCAGCATTAACTTGATTGACAACAAGTAATGAGTCACCGAAGGCGTGTACTCTCTTGACATCAAAGCTTTGCAAAATTTTGAGGCCTTGTATTAGAGCTTCATACTCAGCCATGTTGTGAGTACATTGGAAATTGAGCTTGAGGGAATAAGGGAGCATCTCCTTTTCAGGAGTGATCAACAAGATCCCAATCCCTATACCAGACATATTTCTGTCTCCATCAAAGAATAGAGTCCAGACTGGAGATTCCTGAATACTGCAAATTCGATCGTCAGGAAAATCATCTTCCGCCTTGATTTCTTCTGTCAACGGGAAGTCTGCCAACTGATCTGCGATGGACTGACCCTTGACTGACTTCTGAGAAACGTATTCCAAGTCATACTACATCAGGAGGACTTGCCATTTTGCTATCCGTCCAGTAAGAAAAGGCTGCTCAAGGATGTACTTGAGAGGGTTAAGTCTTGACAAAATTTTGATTTCTGAGTCCATAAGATAATGTCTTAACTTCTGACACATCCATACTAAGGCTAGACACGTCTTCTCCATCTGAGAATATCTCTTCTAGTAATCGATGAAAGTCTTGCTGATGTAGTAGATGGCATGCTCTATCCGGCTGCCTTCCTCGTACTGCGCAAGAAATCCGCCACAAGCATTGTGGTTGACAGAAATATACAGGAGCAACGGCTTTCCAAGTTCTGGTGGCTTCAGAACAGGTGGATTGAGGAGGTACTGCTTGATGCGCTCAAATGAGAGCTGACATTCTAGTCCCCACTCAAATTTCACTTCTTTTCTTAATAAGTGATTGAAGGGCTCACATCTCATGGCCAAATTTGAGATGAAACGTCGAATAGACTGAATGCGCCTCTGAAGGCTCCTTAATTCTTTGAGGTTGGTGGGAGGTGGCATGTCAATGATCGCCTTTGCCTTGGCAGGATCCACCTCTATGCCTTTCTTGCTGATCATGTAGCCAAGCAGCTTGCCTGACTCCACTCCGAAGACGCATTTCTGTGGATTGAGCCTCAGCTTGTAGAGAATAAGTCTTTCGAAGACTTGGCTGAGAGCATCAAGATGATCCTCTCCTTCTTTGGATTTGACTAGGATGTCATCCACATAGGCATCCATGTTCTTGTGTATCTGATCATGAAAGATCACTGCCATAGCCCTCTGATAGGTTGCCTCGGCATTCTTGAGTCCAAATGGCATGACTGTATAACAAAAGGTGCCCCAAGGCGTGGTAAAAGAAGTTTTGGATTGGTCACGAGCGGCCAATTTGATTTGATTGTAGCCCGAGTATCCATCCATGAAGGAGAACATGGCATGGCCTGCCGTGCTATCGATCAGAAGATCGATATTGGGGAGTGGATAATCATCTTTCGGGGTTGCTTTGTTCAAATCTCTAAAGTCAATACAAATCCGAACTTTGCCATTCTTTTTGGGGACTGCCACAATGTTCGCCAACCAATCTGGGTATTCGATGGTCCGAATGAACCCTGCTTTTAATAACTCTTCAAGCCCTTCTTTAACTTGTGGTGCCACTCGAGGATCCATTTTTCTGAGTTTCTGTTTGATTGGCTTGCAATCCGGCTTTAACACAGGGCGATGCTCGACTAACTTGGAGTCTAAACCTGGCATATCTTCATAAGTCCAAGCGAAGACTTCCTGATGCTGTTCGAGGAAGTAGATGAGCCTTTTCTTCTCATCTAAACTTAGACTGAAACCAATTTTGAGGATTCTTGGATCGTCTTCCGAACCAATATTGACATCCTCTGTTGGATCTTGAACTAACGGCGATGGTTCATTCTGCTTCTGAATGCTGGCAAATTCTGGCAAACCTTGAATTGTCGAGTCGAATTCTGCCAACTCTTCAATCTGCTCTGTCATTTTGCTGACTTCTGCCCCTGCCTTCGCTTTGCATGCTCTGGCTGGTTTATTTTGAAAAAGGTTGGTGTTGATGACGAGCTTTTTGAACGATTTAGGAGCCATGATCCTGACAATCCTGGAAGCAAAAAAGAAGGCCTTTGAGAAAAAGGTAAAATGTTCGAAAAATAGCCTTTTGTACAAAAACAGAGAATGACAACATAGATAAGGATATAAGCAGAGGATTTGTGTACACCAAGATGAACAGAGCAAACCAACTTTTCATTGATTAAGTAAACCTCGATATTTACAAGCGACTGTTTGAGAAAAAGAAAGAAACTGGGGTGGATCTTGCCCTTACAAGATGACAGAAAGGAAAGAGAACATAAAACACTGGCATTGCCTTCATTACTGAGCTCCCTTGACGAAGATGGTCTTTCTGCCGGATGACTGACCTGTGAAACCCAAGCCTGTGCCGGTGACATGCTGAGCAGGGATGATCGGCTCCAGGATGCCGTCTTCATCTTTGCCCAGGCCCCTGAAGGGCTGATATCCGTGCTTCATTAGGAGATCAAATCCTTTCCTTGATTTTGAGAATCGAGGAAACAAAGGGTGATCTTTAAATGAGGTGCAATCGAGGCGTCCTCCTAGCTTGAAGAAGCGAGGTCCCTGCCACTGAACAACTGCGGTGACATTTTCTGTTGGCTGGATTTCTTTCAAATTTAGCATATCCAGACTTTCACTCAAATCAATCTCTTCGGCTTCCCGGATGCTCGGGATGTCGGCAGTGAAAGTGGGACGGGGAATCATCGGCTGCGGGAGTCGTTCTTCCGGATCCTCTCCTAGGACCGTAGTGATCATGCCCCCCTTCGACCATTTGATACATTGGTGCAGGGTTGATGGGACCGCATTGGCATTGTGGATCCAGGTGCGCCCCAGCAATAGATTGTATGTTGGTGGTACATTGACCACATGGAAGAGTACAGTATGCACTGAATAGTTGATGAAGATCTCGAGAAATATCTTCCCCTTGGCTGTCTGCCCATGGTTATCAAAACCGTAGATCGTGATCGTATCCGGGGTATATTCCTCTTCTTTTAGGCCCAATGCCTTGGCCGTCATCTCAGGACAGATATTGAGGTTGCTGCCTCCATCAATGAGTACATGGGGGACTGTCATGCCCCTGGTTCGCACCACTATATAAAGTGCGTTGTTATGAAAAGAATGAGGTTTTGGCAGATCCTCATCCGAAAAGGTGATTGGCGCATTCGTCATGGCCTGATTGACGATTTGGGCCATGTCTTGCGGAGTGGTGCTAGGCTTGACCTTGATCTTTCTGAGAAGATCTTCTAGCACTTGCTGGTGCTCAGATGAAGCGTGGGTCAGGTCTAAGATAGAGATGTTGGATAAAGCAGTAATCGGCTTCTGAACTGACCCTGAAGCCTCTTCTTTCTTCGAAGCTGCCTTGATAAAGCGCTTCGGGATCCTGGGAACTAGCTTAGCAATTCCTGTCGCTGCCTTTGTTGATTTACTAGAAAATGCGGTGACATCCGCCCTCTTGGCGGAAGATTGTGCTTGGCGAAGGACTAGGACCTGATGTTGATCCTGAATGTCTTGCCTAGAACATGGTTGGATACTGCCTTGTAGAGAGAATGCCTGCTCTGTAACGACTGAAGTTGAATGCTTAAGAAAAGGTTTGGACAAGATTTCTGGCTGCTGCTCATCCTCGTCCTCAATCAGCATGTTCTTGTCAATACAATCCTGAATGATGTTCTTGAGGACAAAGCAATGCTCGGTGTCATGTCCCACAGTTCGGTGGAACTTGCAGAATTTGTCAGTCCATTTACCCATAGCGACGGGAGGGTCCGCCACCTTGGGGAGCTTGATCATTCCTTTTGATATCATATATTCTAAGATGTCTTCGCGGGACTGCTCTAAAGCTGAGAACTCCCGATCATAACTCCAACCTTCGTGCTTCGGCTTTTCTGGCTGCTTCACTTCTGGCTGGGGCACTGGTTGGACGGGCTGTGGCTTAACAAATTTTCCCTTTTGGGCTGTAGAGTTTGCTCTTTCTGCCCTAGGATGCCCTGAGTTCTTGCTGCGGCCCTTCTTGTTCTTCTTTCTGTCGGAACCACTGCTGCCCTGATCTGTCAATCCTGCGGCATAGGCGACGTGCGCCTTTTTCTTTTGGTCAGGATTTCCTCTGACAAAAGGATATCCTTCGTATAGACCATTGTCCAGGTCGGTCTCGAGCCACTCGGCTCTCTCAATCAGTTTGATAAATGACTTAGCAGGCAATGTAGAAATGAGGTTCCTTAGAGGCTGGGCAAAATTATTCAGAATAATCTGCAGGGCGTGCTCCTCCGGGATGGGAACTTTCATTTTGTTACAGGTGCTCCTCCACCTGTGGATGAACTCACTAGCTTTCTCATTCTCCATTTGTTTCAAATTGTACAGATGATTGAGGGTTGGTGAGGCTTCAACATTAAACATGAAGCGCTCAATAAACAAGTTTACGACCTTATCGAACTCTCGTAGTTCGATAGGATTAATGTGGTCTGCATACCACCTGGCCGCTACCCCTTCAAGGCTGCGAGGAAAACAGATGAATAACGCCCGATTGTCTTTCCTGAAACAGCCGCATTCGGCATAAAAGGTGGCCAAATGAGCCTTGGGATTGCTTGTTCCGTCAAATTTAAGGAACTTTCGAGGGAGATTCTCCAGATTGTCATCCCCGTCCAGGCCATGGTAAAAATCTTCACCAGAGTAGGTCTGCTTACCCTTGCTTTTGGCCTGGATATCCTTGATGGCCCTATTCATTTCTTTCATCTGCTCTTGCATCGGGTCATTAGTCGGGACGGGCTTATTGATTGATTCGGGCTCTGCAACGGTCTTTGCAAACTGCGGTGGAGGATTCTGATAAACAAGCTGCTCTTCCTCTTCCGATTCCTCAACTGATTCTATTTCTTCAGAAGTGGTGTCGGGTTGTACTTGCTTTCTAACAATCCGGACTGGCTTCTTTACAACCTTCTTCTTTGGCTTGCTTTTTGGAGCAACTTCTTTCTGACTAGCCTCGGCCTGCTTAGACATCATTTTGGTCATCATTCTTTTGAATAGATTATACATGGCTGGATCTATATCATCTGCTTGATTTTGATTCTGTCCCCTGACTGATTTGGGAGAATCCATCCCTTCGGCCTCATTGTCGTTGTGTTGAGGAATTGTTTCTTTTCCTGCCCTCGTTACAACCATTTTGCCAATGCCAGTGATTTCCTTTGAAGGTGAAAGGAATGGTTAGGATTCAGAGGAAGTTTTTGGAAATGTGATTTCTTTTAGGAAAAGACATGAGGGAAGGAATTGATAGACATTTTAGATGAGTTATCCCATCACCCGGGATTGGGTTACCACAAAATTTTTGCAATGATTGTGTCACCTTTTGTGGCAACAAAATGCGCCTTATGACCTAGGCGAGGTCATCTATCATGACGAGAGATGATCGAAGAAAGAAAAAATGGGTCTCATCACTGGGGATGAATTCGTAACTTCATGAAACAATAAGATTGGCCATAAAAAGCTTTTTATCAGAACAAAAGTTTGCATTTTCATTAATGACGAAATTTTAAATACAAAGAGAAGGTGGGCAGACAGTTTGCCACCATTCTCGATACTCTGATGATACATTAGGACCGGGAAATATAGACAAAGGAATAAAGGAGTCCCAAGTGTACTTGGCGACGTGGTATGCTCCAGACCACTGATCCGACCGTAGATCAAACTCTGGCATGTGGCCTGTCGGGAAGCGAGTGTTGGCACGAATCTGCCGCTGCGAAAATTGTCTAAGACATCTCTCTGGCTGATAGTCTACGCAGAAGAAAGGGCCAAGCAATTTGTAGCGCTTGTCACGATCATAGGTGTAGCGAGGAACGGTCTCTCTTCTGTCGAAGACATCCCAAACGATTTCCTCCTGGTGCAGCTTCTCGATCAAAGTTCGGCACTGAATGACTGACTTCGGTTGTTTGTTGTTGAATCTGAAAGAACTGGCTTTTGACGGCACATGTCGCAGGAACCACGATTGCAAGGCATACGTGCATCCTTCTACCAAAATGGTCTCTCCGAGGGCAAATCGAGCCAAACCTCTGTAGAGAAAAAGCTAGAGCTGCCATGGATACTGAAAGCTGACGGGTCTGCTTGCTTTCCCATCTTCGAAAGAGTTGGGCGACTCTTATATCGACGAAATTCTGACCATCCTGAAAGAATGCTAATTCTACTGTGCATAGGACCATGGCATGCTGAATTCTTTCTTTCGCTGCTCGAGATAAGGTATCGACTTCTTCGTAGGCCCCATATTTGTTGTAGAGTTCGAACAGATCGATGAACTAACTTCCGCTGATCTCTGTGAGAGGTCAGGATCTGCTCCCTGTAGCTCTGGCCAATGCTTCTCTAACATCTACCCCTTTGACATTGATTAAGAATTGCTGCTCGACCGGGTCATCTGGCTGACCAGCTGGTTCTGGCAATCCCATAATATCATTGAACTCGTCCATTAGCATAGTCATCTCTCCCCACGGAAACCAAAACGTGCAGGTACGCGGATTCCATCGCTCTGCCATAGCTTGAATCAGACTGTCGTTGATGGTTCGCTTGCCAACTGCCGATGCCATCTCCAATCCACAATCATCCAAGTGGTCTGGGAACATACACGAGAAGGCGGTGAACCAAGAATAGTACCACCGAGGGAAGAAGGTACGAGACTGGATGACCCGATGATCTGGGGTTCCATCCCTTATTTGATAGAAGACATGATCCCAAGGAAAGATAGCTTCGGGAGATTCGGATGCCATCGGAGTGATACTGAGGCAAAAAGGAAAAGAGTCAGATAGAATGCAGGACTTACGGATAGACTTTTGATGAGGGAAAAAGGATAGACACAAATCCTGGAAATTTTTGAAAGATCAAGGGGCTCAGGAAAAGACTTTCCAGGGTTTTTCAAGGAAAATTCTGACACAAAAGAGAAAAGAATGTAGGTAAAAGGAAAAGTATACACCTGGTGTTTTTTTGGAAAATAGAGGAAAAATTTTGAATAGTACACCTAGGGTTTGAAAGAGGTTGATATACATAGGGGAACACAAGGAAAACATCGCATAATCATAGCTGCACAAACAAGGATGCGCACACAGCACTCCCTAAAGGCTGACTCTATATGCAATATTTGAAACAGCTTGTAGGACCTTAATCCTAAGTCTATGGTTTAGATCATCTGATTCCAATCAAGGTACGCCGATATACTCAAGCTGAAGCTCGAAGTACGTGGCATATAAGATATTTCTCCGGTTCTAAGGTAAGGGCTTCCCAACATCCTTGAGCACCTACAGATATACCTCGGACTATGGCCCTTAGGTACGTGGTAGGGGGGCGCGAACCCAAATAAGCGGTCCAGTTGTGAGGCTCTCTCCCGAACTATGGTTCAGTGAGACAGCCCAGCAACGTGAAGACAGGGACAATATAGGTAGGGATGTTTTCAAAATATGATCAACATGCAATAAAATCAGAAGGCTCTAATGCAAGTCCTAAAGAGATAGATTTAAATAAAGAGAAGCATACACTTGCATACATTGTTTTGCATTCAATCCCTAAAATTGAGGATTGTTGTATTTAAGACCTAAGTCTAATGTGAACATGGAATAATCTCCTCAATATGGTCCTACCAAACCATACTTAGATCCTATATGCAATGATGTCAGCTTAGGACAAAATCTAGGCTTCCTAAGGTTTGCATGGAAAATGTAGCTGACATATGTTAGAATAAAGACTTAGATTATATAAAAGCAAAGCAAAGGCATAGATTCAACCGGACGAAGACATGTCCCATCACGGTCGCCAAACCTGGGATCATCGCAAAATTTTTCCTCTCTTTATGGTTTCTCTCTCTTCCTTCTCTTTTCCTTTTCTAACCTCTATTCTCCTCCTTTTTAAAGGGAGAAGGATAAAAGAAAGAAAAGAAAGAGAGAAGAGAAAAGAAAGAAAGAAAGAAAGAAAGAGAGAGAAGAGGAACTATTTTGCGGGTTTTCACTTGACCTTTATTTGAAAATATTTAGAAATTTAACTCGCCTCGGTTTTGAAAATTTTGCGGGAAAATGGAGAGACGGGATTCGCTCGTCGGTACGAGGTTCGACCGTTCCTGGCGCCTTTACCAGGGGTAATCGAACCAAGGATCGAATCTATGCCTTTTGCTTTGCCTAAATATAATCTAAGAATTTATTCTAACTCTAAATGCACAAAGAATCATACTTGTGCAATGCAAGGATGTATGCTCTTTCTAAAAGAATGTTTTGAAAATTTCTAAGTATTCTGAGATGAACTTGGTAAGGGAGTGAAGAAAATGATTTGAATCTAACTTTAGAACTTGAGATAGATCAAAGAAGTTCTAAGTTTTTGAAGTAGATCAGGATTTGGAAGAATAAATGAGAAAGAATGACTTGAAGCTTTGAAATGAAAGGAAATGAATGTTTCAAAGTCAAAATCGATTTTGAATTTTAGATTTAAATTTAGAAAAGGAAATGAATGCTTGTGATGGAATTGAATTTGGATTTTTAAGTTTGGAATGGATCTGAGATAATCAAATGGTATTTAAGAATAAAAATAGATTTAGGGAGTTCAGATGAGATCTGAAAATGGAATTGGATTTGAAATCTAGAATTGGGAATGGAATTGGATCTAAAGACGGATTTAAAATCTGAGATCTGAGATAAAATTGGGTTCTGGATCCTAAGATAGATTTGGATCTGAAGTCTGAGATCCAATGTATAATTGGATTCTAGATCCTAAAGTGGAATTGGATCTGAAGTCTGAGATCCAAAGTAGATTTTGAGTTCTGGATCCTAAGATGGAATTGGATCTGAAGTCTAAGATCCAAAGGTAGAATTGTATTTAGAAAAATTGGATCCAAGTTGATCTAATTTTGGATTTGGAATTTCCAAAATTGATTTGAGAATTTGAATTTTGAATATGCAAACGAATTTCAAAGTCAAATTGGACTTTGAAGCTTGAATCTGGAATTTAGAAGATGAATCCATATTTCCAATTTTGAATTGAATTTGGAAAATGAAATTTAGGAATTGAATCTTGAATATACAAATGAATTTCAAAGTCAAGTTAGACTTTGAATTTGAAGTTTGAATTTGAAATTTAGAAGATGAAGAGAATCTCAAAGTTAAATTGAACTTTGGATTTGATTTGGAGTTTTTGAATATAAATGAATTTGGAATTTCAAAGTCAAATTGAACTTTGAAATCTGATTTGAATTTGAATATAAAATGAATTTGAAATCTCAAAGTTAGATTGAACGTTGAGATTTGAAAATAAAATAGAATTTTGAAAATTGAAAGAATGAATTGGATTTGATAAGAATTGAAGATAGATTTGAGGACAATATTTACATTACTTGGAGTTTTTGAAAAATGAATTTTTGAAAATATGATGTAATTCTATCCTAAATGATGAATGAATCTAGATTTTTGAAATTGGATTTTGAAAAGCTATTCCATTCTTTAAATGAATTAAAATAAGATTGAAGATATAATGCATCCTTGACTATGGTCATTGGATGTATTATATAATAATCTATATTTAAATTCAGGTGAAGAATAAAATACATTTGGTGCTTTTATAGAATTTAAAATGAAATGAACTCTCAATATACCCTGATTATGGCCATCGGTATATATTTTGAGTCAATTTTAAGTTAAATTCTAATAAAAGAAGAAAATATTTAAGGAAACATGATGAGTTTTGAAAAATGGATCCAGTGTGGATCTAGTGTTATTTCGTAAAAGATAAAACTACTAAGTTTTGTCCACACCCTGACTATGGCCATTGATATGGATCATCAACTTAGTATTAATTTACCTCTTACGAAATGGTGCACGTGCCATTCGTGTTTCATCAATGTGAGATCTTTGGAAATAAAAACAAAAGATGTATGAAAATGAGTAAGTTGTGATATTTACAATGCTCATTCATTCTATCTAAGGCAGGAACGTAAATTTTCATTTAAGATCTAACTTATTACAATAATCAAAATTGAAAATACAATTCCCAAGTAATGTCGTTTTCACATGTTCCCTGCCAAAAATAGAATTAGCATAAAGGGGAAATTTTAAAATATATGCATGTAACTGACCATTCCAATTCTTACACAGGATAGCATACCCTACCTTGGTTAGAAAACGTGCACCTATATTTATGTATATATATATGTATGTATACATATATAGGCAATGACATGAAGATCTATATGCAATGAATGAGGGCAAGGGCCAAGAATTATCATGAATAAAAATGGCCGTAGCAGTTCGTGACAAATTATTATGGGAACAGTGACCTTTTGTGATCCACGGGGGGGAATGATAAAAGTGATAGTTCAGGAATGAACTACCATAATTACAGTGGTTACCCGTGAATCACTGTAAAAGAATGATTGGATAAAAATGAACGGTAGTTATGATAGCTCAAGAATGAACTCTCATAACAAAGATAGAAGAAAATCCAGTGGTCCCTTGTGAACCACTATTAAAAGAATGATAAAAAAAACAAGAATGATAGTTATGATAGTTCAAGAATGAACTATCATAACAAAGAAAGGGGAAGGTTGCAGTGGTTCCCTGTGAATCACTGAAGAAGAATGATAAAACAGCAATGATGGTTATGATAGTTCAAGAATGAACTATCATAACAAAGAGAGAAGATGCTACAGTGGTTTCTTGTGAACCACTGTAAAAGAATGATAAAAATGGTGGTTATGACAGTTCAAGAATGAACTATCATAACAAAGAGAGAGGATGTTACAGTGGTTCCTTCTGAACCATTGTAAAAGAATGATAAAAATTGGTGGTTATGATAGTTCAAGAATGAACTATCATAACAAGGAGAGAATATGTTACAGTGGTTCTTTGTGAACCACTATAAAAGAATAATAGAAATGGTGGTTATGATAGTTCAAGAATGAACTATCATAACAAAGAGAGAAGATGTTACAGTGGTTCCTTGTGAACCACTGTAAAAAAAAATGATAAAAATAAAAGATAGTTATGATCGTTCAAGAATGAACCATCACATCTGAGAAAAGGCTACAGTGATTCCTTGGGAACCACCATGGGGAAAAAAAAAATTTGCAGAGAAATCGGTGGATATTTCTAGGTAAAATCAATACATGGGTGACCAAACACAGATGGGGATGAAACCTGTGAATAGTGTTGTTTACAGGTTGTGTATGAGACTATGGTAGTACCAGCCTAACGGATACAGTGAAGAAAGCTACAGGGTGAGTATGTAGGGTAGGTTTGAAGGAAATGGTACTAGATGATATAATATTACCTAGGAATTGCTAACTGACTAACAAGTGTAGATAACAGGAGGAGTTGATTTGCATAGCTACAACCAAGATGAGATGTAGTAAATCCCTGAACATATATGCAATGAAATAAAGACTGTTGTGAATCAAGAATTGAATTACCAACTATAATAAAGCATGGGTTCTTGTTTAACAAAACAGGAAAAGGATCCAATCATATACGTGTAAACACCCCAAATTTTCACCCTCATCCTGTGTTTGTCCATTTCATATGTAATTGCATATCACTGCATACATTTTTGCATATCATTTCATCGCATTGCATAACATTGCATGTCATTACATGTCATCCCATCTCATTTTCGAGATCCAACACTCCTGTTTTCAAAACATTCAATCCAGATTTGAATTTTAAAGCTTTATTTCAAAATCAATTTCAAAACCTGGGTTTTTATTCAATACTCTGTCATTTTCCAACCCCAGGACTTTATATTTCAAAATATTTTCTCAAGGAAACGATCTGGATTCATTTCGAATTCAAATTTTAATCGATTTCAATTCACAGATGAGACCCATTGAGGTGGTGTCGCTTTTGAATTCCTCTATTCATCAAATTTCTCAAATTTTTGAAAGTTTTAGTCCGATCAGGACTCTGTCTCAGAGTCCTAATCCAGTCAGGAGTTTGTTTTACTTCCATTTTCAGTCTTTTTCGATTATTTTCAAAATTTAGGTCATTTTACAGAGTCCAGGTAGTTCAGGACTCTATTTTAGAGTTCGGTCGAGTTAGGAGTCTAACCCTAACTGTGTTTTCTGACTTATTTCATCATTTCTTGATAAAATCTTTTGAAAATTCTTTCATTTGGCTGTTAAAATTTAAAATTTCAGACTCCTAACAGCTCAGGACTCTAACCCAGAGTTCCAGTTCGCATGAGACCCTATTTTCAAAAATCTTGAATTTCAAATGTCGATTTTAACCCTTTTTCAAAGCCATTTTCAGTGTTTATTTCAAAATTT
Source organism: Nuphar pumila (assembly GCF_984573655.1). Classification (NCBI taxonomy): domain Eukaryota; kingdom Viridiplantae; phylum Streptophyta; class Magnoliopsida; order Nymphaeales; family Nymphaeaceae; genus Nuphar; species Nuphar pumila. The sequence goes on from NC_143261.1 coordinate 40,630,847, forward strand.
CCAAAACTCGATGTGGGCCTACTCAGTTGGCACCATATCCAGAGGAATTCTAATTCAGTTAGAACCCTATGCCATTTCAAAAATTCTAATTTTAAAATTGCTTTTGAAAATCCTTTTGAAAACTCCTTCAATTTCAAGTTTTAAAATCACTTTTTGAAAAACTCAAGTAGGGCCCACTCGGGGTGGCGCCATATTTGAGTAAGTCAGGGCTAGACTAGGGTTAGTTGATGTCTTGGTTAGTGTTAGAGGTTTAGAAGAGTCAAAACCATTTTGAAAAACTCATTTTGAAAGTTAGTTTTTAAAACTAGTGTTTTTAAAGGTTTTTAAAGGTGTTTTAAAAACCCAATGTGAGAAAATGCCAAGTGGCATTACATTTGGGGATTTTTTAGGAGAGTCTAGGGGTTAATTAGGTATTAAATAGGATAATTTAGACTAGGGGTAGGATAGTCTTTACACCCCAAAATCGCCCCCCTTAGAAGAGTCCAATTTTTTTAAAACATTTAATTTTTAACCTAAATTTTTTTTATAAATAGAAGGCTATAGGGGGTCGATTTTCCCAATTGGCTTTCCTTTGGATTCTTGGAGCTTCTCTCTCCTCTCCAGCCCTTCCTCCATTGCAGCAACCTCAAGGTAACTATTTTCTCTAATTTTTAGTTTTTATTTAATGTTTTTCATTGTTTTAAACATGATTTAGCCATTGGTACCATCATCTTCATGGATTAAACCATGGATTCAACCTCAAGAACCATCAAGAATCAGCAAGAACAATCCAAGAAGGTGATCCAACCCTGTTTTGGGTGATTTACAGAGATTTTAATCCATTAGAATTGATTTTAATATGATTCTTTGCATTAATAACCAATAAAATATATGATTTTCCCTTTTTAATGGGTTAAATCTATGTTTTAAAGGTGATATCAAATTCCAGCCATTGATTCCCTGTTTTTATTTTATTTTCATGGTTTATTCATGTTTGTTTTACGTTCTATAGCATAGAAATAAGTTTTATTTATTGTTTTATGGTTTATTTTATTTATTTACATTAGTTAGTGCATGGTTTTTCAAGTTTCTTAAATTTCTATGTGTTCTAGGTTTAGAACCGTAAAGATGATGTTATTTCGGATGATAGCACTCATTGTTTATTTCTGATTTTTTTATATGTGGTGCATGCATGAGTTATTGAGTTACTGTAGAAAAATCAGAGGTTTTGGATCTCGGGAACCCTGTAAAAAAAATCAGACATCAAATCGGGTTTTTAAAGTTTTAAAATCGTGGTTAAAATCAAGAAGGTAACTTGCTGTTATGATATCTTATATCCGATTTTAGATATGTAAAGTGCTATGGATTCACATTGAGTAGATCTGTCTTCTGTGAAATTTTCGGATTTTTTTTATCACTGTGTAGTATTTTTCCCCTTTTAGAGAATCTGTTTTTAATTTTAAAACTCGTTAGGGTTTACCAAAACCCTAATCAGACTTGTGTTAGTCATAAATCCCAAACCACAGATCCGATTTTAGATCTGTAAAAAGTGAGTATTGTTATTTTTCTATCTACTGTTCACCATTAAAATTTCAGAGACTTTTGTTTATAATTGCTATTTATGTCTGTATTTTCAATCTGGAATAGCTGTTTTAATCCCTGTTAAGAGTGATATATTTTAGCTCAGATTGCCGGAAGGGTTTCTCACTAACCGGAGATGATTTTTCCGATCTGTAAATTGGGAAATCTCTGTTTTTCTTCTTAGTTAGTCTTTGTAAAATTTCATAAATTTCCATGGAGATTTGGCTCCTGATTCAGGTCTTGGACTGAGACTGGTTGGTGAATTAGGTCAAAAATAACATATTTTTAGAGTTTAATGCAATTTTCGGATTAATTTAATGTCAAAAAATTATTTTTATAATTCCAATTCGACATTAGGGTTATAACAAGTGCAAGTACCAATTTTTATGGAGTTTGGAATCCATTTGATGGCTGAATTAAGCAAATTGCAAAACCGGGTTCCTGAAAGATCCAAAAACACTGCTAAAATCACAGTTTTTGTGATATTATTGGATTTTCGTGCATGAGCATATATTTTTAGGATTTAATCATGTTCATAATCATATTAGGATGCTTTAGGTTTAATTTTGTGCTCATTTGAATTCATTTAGTGCATAAAACCTAAGTTTTTACCAAAATCTATTTCTAAAAACCCTGATTTCAAGGCCATAGTCTTGCTATCGGGGGCAATTTGGTCATTTGACCTAAATTTTGAAATCCTTAACCCTAATTTCATATTTTTAATCATGTCATAGCATATTTGGTTTTAGTTTATTCCATTCAAATTTCAAAACTTGCATTTTATCAAAATATCTTTCTAAAAACCCTAATTTCAAGGCCATAGTCTTGTTATTAGGGGTATTTTGGTCATTTTGACCCCAATTTCGAAATTTCATATTTTACCTTTATTATTTCTTCATATTTTATCATTTTGATTTAAGGGAATCAAGGAAAAGGCTTATATCTAGCAAAATCCAACAATTTCCTGATATTGTTGGATAAATCTAGAAAAGCCAACATATATTCATTAACCAAGTTTTCTAGTTTTGCAGGTACATTGAAGACTTTATTTTTCATGTATTTAAATTTCAATAGTGATGTAATTTGTAATTAAACTTTGGAATAAGAATTTACATTTCCTGCTTAGCTTAGGTTGCATTGCATATAGGTTATTTTTATAATTTTAATGTGTGATGGATGATGATTCATGCATATTTTTACAAATTCACCATGATCTACACGAATGGAACATACACTAGCTTCTATGAAGTTTATAAACTTGGTGGAATTTGTATTTATGGCCATAGTCAGAATACGAATGATACTTAGATTTATGATCTTCACATTAGCCACATTCAGCCTACACTCTTAGGCTAACTTCAAAATGCACTGCATTTCTCAAAAATACAAAAAGTATTTCTCAATTCCTCAAATCCATATTCATTCATTTCATGCATTTGTCAATTCCAATTCAAAATCCAAGTCAAGGAAATTGAATTCCTCAAAATCTCCTAAGTCTTATAGCAAAATCGATTTTCCCAAAGACATTGAATTTCAAAGGATATTTCAAGTATTTCCCAAGTTCCAAATTCAAATTTTCTAAGTTAGAATTTCAATTTCCAAGTTTGAATTCAGAGAAACCAAGTCTCAGAATCGATTTTCACTAAATGTTAAGGATTTCTCAAAATCGATTTTTATTTCTCTCAGAAGTATATTTCAAATCCCATTTCACGATTTCTCATGTGATATCATTTCCAAGATTTACATTTTCTAAATATTTCAATCATTCAAAGCAAACATCATGTTTTCAAATGTGCATTTTTCTGAAAATTCATAGCACATGCCTGATTCTTTGTGCATTTAGAAATTAGAATATGATTTAGACAAGTTGAATAGAGTAGAGTATAAGATTGATCCTTGGTTCAATTACCCCTGTTAAAGGTGGCAGGAACGGTTGAACCTCGTACCGACAGGCGAGTCCCATTCTACGGAATTTTCCCGCATTTTAAAACGGAGGCGAGTTATTTTCAAAAACTTTTTCAAAGGTCAGTTTGATTTGCAAAAGTAAAAATTTTGCGATGATAACAGGTTTGGCGACCGTGATGGGACCTGTCTTCGCCTAATCAATCTAATGCTCTACTTAGTTCAAATTGTCCAAATCGATTTCCATGGAATGTCAGCTTTGCTTTATGATATCATGTGAACCTAGGTGCCTAGACTTGAACCCAGCTGACATGGAATGCATATAGACTAGGTATGGTTTGGTAGGACCATATTGAGGAGGAAATTTTCATGCTCACATAGACTTAGGTCTAATACAACCCTCCTCAATCTAGGCTTGATTGAAAACAATGTTTGCTCCTTCAAAATTTTCAAAATCTCTATCTCTTTAGGTTTTAGAGCCTTCTGATTTGATTGCATGTGCTCATGTTTTCAAAAACCACCCCACCTATATTGTCCCGGTCTTCACGTTGCTGGGCTCTCTTCCAGAACCATAGTTCGGGACAGAGCCTCACAACTGGGCCACCTATTTGGGTGAAAACCCCCCTGCCACGTACCAAGGGCCATAGTCCAACGTATATCGGCAGGTGCTCAAGGATGTTGGAAAACTTGAACCTAGAACAGGAGAAATTGATTTTATGCCACGTACATCGAGCCTTGGCTTGAGTATATAGGCATAACTGGATTGGATACAGATGATCTGAGTCTTAGAGTTAGGATTAACGTCCAACAGCCATTTCAAAATTTGTGCATCTAGAGTCAGCTTTTAGAGAATGTTGTTTGTGCATACTTGTTTGTGCAGAATGTGATTGAATATGTTATAGTCATCTCCTTTTATTTTCCATATTTTCCCCAATTTTCTAAAAATACTGGACGATTTTCTCAAAATTCCCCAATCTATGTCCATGTACTGTCCATGTTTTAAGCCTTGGACGATTTTCAAATACTGCATTTTATGAAATATTAAAACCCTGGACGATTTTCAGGAAATTCCCTTAATTTCCTTCAAAACTCCAGGTGATTTCCCATCTTTCCTTTCTTCTGGATCTCGAATTTCCTGCTTTATTTTTATCCTGCCTGCATTTTTCTCAAATTTCCTGTATTTTCTCAAGTCTTATTCCAATTTCCATGTCTTCCAGTCTGATGGCATCCAGTCAGCTTGATTCAGTCTTCCCTGAGGGTCACATCTCCTACGAGGTGCGACAAAGTCTTCCCGAACATCGAGTCCTCAGCACCGGATCCTTCTTTCCCCAGTGGTACTATTCATGGTTCAAGAACTTCTCTCGTATGTTTCCGGACCATCTGGACGAGTGTGGATTGGAACTGGCGTCCGCAGTGGGAAAGCAGACAGTCAACGACAACTTGATTCATGCACTAGCAGAGCGGTGGAATCCGAGCACTTCTACATTCTGGTTCCCGTGGGGCGAGATGACAGTACTGATGGATGAATTTTCAGAGATTATGGGATTGCCCAAGCCAGCCGGTCAGCCTGGAGATCCATTGGAGAAACAGTTTCTGATTAATGTTAAGGGTCTGGACCCTAAGGATGCCTTAGCCCGCATGACAGGACGCAAGTCTTGGCCTCTGATTGAAGAAGATGGAAATGAATATGTGGATCTGCTCAAAATCTACAGACAGCATGGGACATTTGAGGAAGTCAATTCGTTGTCCAGGACAGCTCGAGAGAGAATTCAGCACGCGATGGTTCTGTGCACGGTGGGATTAGCTTTCTTTCCCGATGGACGGAATTACATGGATATCAGAATAGTTCAGCTTATGAGGAGATGGGGAAGTCGACAGACCAGCCGCCTCTCGATAGCCATGGCCGCACTCGCTTTTCTATACCGAGGGTTGACTCGTTTCACACTCGGAGAATCGATTCTAGTTGAAGGGTGCACCTATGCCTTGCAATCTTGGTTCCTCCGGCATGTGCCAGTCCGAGCCAGTTCATTCAGATACAATGGAGAGAAGCTTCTTCCAGTTGCGCGATACCGGTTCTTGATCGACAACCTTCAAGAGGAAGAAGTCGTATGGGACTACTTTGATCGTCAGGAATCACCTCCCAGATACACTTATACTTATGGCAAGCGATTCAGACTACTTGGCCCGTTCTTCTGCGCATACTATCATCCCGAGCGGTGTGTCAGGCAGTTCTCTCAGAGGCAGAAGCGCGTAGAGATTCGTCCACTAGCGGGGGTTCTGCCAGAATTCGATCTCGCATCAGATCAATGGTCCGGAGCATACCATTCTGCCAGACATGGCTGGGATTCCTTTGTCAGTCTTACTATTTTTCTTGGTCCTCGTGTGTCTTCTGATTTTGTAGAGTGGTGGAAAATTGTTCGTCCCCCTCCCCTCTGTCAAGTGTATTATTGATAAAATCATGTTTTTCCCCTCAATAAAATTCTTTTACATTTCACTTTGGTTTGACGACCTCGCCTAGGTAACAAGGCATATTTTCAGTTGTTTATCTTGCAAAGAATAGCAACGCAATTGTCGTAATCCCAACGACGACTCAATCCCTAGTAATGGGATATTATTTCAATTGTCTACCAAAATTCTCAACAAATATTTTCCTCCAAACCAAATTTCCTTCAGAAACCTAACCATCAGTTCTGCCCTGCAGAGAGCATCAGTAATATTCAAGAGAACATTTGCGATACCCGATGGTTGATACAAGATCCAGAAAGAAAGTCGCATCAGTTGAAGGCGTCGCGTACTCAGTAGCTTCAGAAGAAGAGATGGACTCACCTCGATCAATCCAAAGTCAGGGTCAGCAGGCGGATGATGGCATCAATCCCCAAATGTACGTCATGTTCAAAAAGATGATGACCAAGATGCTGGCAGAACAAGCTGAAGCCAGTGCTGAACAGACTCAGACTAAACAGAAAGATAAGGGTCATGCCGTCAAGAATGTGAAGATCAGTAAAAGGCAGAATCGTCATGAGGAGATGTCTGATGAGTCAGAATCAGCAGATGATACTGACAAAGAGTATGAAAACAAGCAAGAATTCAAAAGGTCGACTCAGGGGCAGGGGTCGGCCTACAAATCCAAGAATCAGTCTGTTGACGACCCTACGCAGTCACAACTCAAAGATGTGATGAAAATAGTTAAGGATCTTCAAACTCGTGACAAGGGCAAAAGGGTCTTTACAAGTGAAGACTTCTATGATGGACTGGATGGGGATGATGATCTTGATAATCTCCCCAAGAAATTTATCAAGTTTGATGGTTCGGGTGACCCAAAAGCACATCTCGCCCTATTCTTCGCAGAATGTTCTAGGTTCAAGAGGAACAATCGTCCCTTATTTCTATGCTTCCCTCGCAGCTTGGAGGGTATTGCGGCAAAGTGGTATTCAGAGCATATCAACCCGATAGAGCTGAAAGAGTTCGATAAAGTGGTCAATTTATTTATTGAGCGCTTTCTATTCAATGCTGAAGAACTCCCGACTCTCAGTCATCTTTGTGGCCTCAAGCAGAAAGAAAGCGAGAAGGCCCGAGATTTTATTCACCGATGGAGGTCAGCTTGCAATAAGATGAGAGACCCGATATCAGAAGGGCATGCATTGTCACTAATCTTGAATAATTTTTCACAACCCTTGAAAGGTCTCATTTCCACGGCACCGTCAAAAACCTTCATCGAACTGACAGAACGAGCCGAGTGGCTCGAGCTAAGCATGGAAAATGGAGTTTATGAAGGCTTCATCATTACACAAGGTAACAATCAGAGTGAGCAGAAGAAGAAGGCTCACTTCACTCTTTCTGCCAATGATAGCAAAAGCAACAAGAAAAATCATGATCACTATTCAGAGGGATCCAAGGGCCAAAAAGGAAAGTTCTCCAACAATGATAGGCCTCTTCAATCTAGTCCTCAGCATAAAGAGAAAGATCAAGAAAAGCCAAAGCGCAAGGATTGGAGTACGGATCGAAAGTTCACCCCTCTGGACCAAACACTAGAGAGTGTTCTGGAATACATGCTTGCAAAAGATATGATCTGTTTACCTAAAGCAGCTGATCCCGCAACAATCATGGGTAGATTCAAAGAAAGATTTTGCAAATTTCATCGGGCAGTAGGGCATGACACTGAGAATTGTTTCGTCCTGAAAAATATCATTCAAGATTGCATCGACAAGAATATCCTTATTGAAGATGAGAAAAATACCAGTCGACCATCCTGAGCAAGTTTTCTAAAAATTGACAATGTCGAGACTATGTCACTTTCATCATTTTGTCATTTTGAAGCAACAATGTAGTCTCAGTTCTTCTATCAATTTGTTATTTCCTTCTTCAATGCATTAATAAATTTGTCAATCTTCCTTATGGCCTGGCATCATCTTTTATATTCTTCATTTGCAAATGTTTAAATGTCTTCTTATAAGGGGTAACCTTTTTCAAAGTGCCTCTCTGATCAACCAAGAAGCTCATTGTCAGTTTTACCTCGTTATCCTCAGAGAATTCTCATCAAATATCAATTACTTATCCTTTCTTATTCCCCCATTACACTGAGGCATTACTTTGGAAATTGTCTTCAAAACATCCTGTATGCAGGCAGGATCAAACAAATCTCTCATTTTGCACGCATGTGCACCCATTTATATCATTTTACATACATTTGCATTTGCAGGCATTCATTCGCATTCATCTGCATTTGCTTCAAGCTTCCTTGCTCAGGAGAAGGGGTTAATCCTGAAAACAGGCTTTGAAAAGCTAACTATGATGGTCCATTCAAATCATGAACCAAGAATTTTTATTTTCCAAATTCAAAACCCATAAGTTGAACCCTTCCTTCTTAAATTGTGATCATTAGGTTAAATCCCTATGGAATTGATAGTTCGTAGGTCGAACCCCTGCAGAGTCAATGTGATTTGTAGGTTGAACGCCTGTCAAACCAATACGGCTCATAGGTTGAACCGCTTTCAAACCAATCTCGTTCTCAAAAATTTCGATCTGTAGGTTGAAGTCCTCCTGATCCAATATTCTTTACAGTCCTTAGGTCGAACTCCTTTTGGATTGGTATTTTTTAGATATATGATTTGTAGGTTGAAATCCTCCTGATCCACGTTCTTAGGCTGAATCCCTATTGAACCCATGTCGTTTCCAGTGAACCAATGTCGTTCTCAATTGAACCAATGTCATTCTTAGGCTGAATCCCTATTGAACCCATGTCGTTCCCAGTGAACCAATGTCGTTCCCAGTGAACCAATGTCGTTCTTAGGCTGAATTCCTACAGAACCCATGTCGTTCCCAGTGAACCAATGTCGTTCTCAATTGAACTAATGTCGTTCTTAGGCTGAATTCTTACAGAACCCATGTCGTTCCCAGTGAACCAATGTCGTTCTCAATTGAACCAATGTCGTTCTTAGGCTGAATCCCTATTGAACCCATGTCGTTCCCAGTGAACCAATGTCGTTCCCAGTGAACCAATGTCGTTCTTAGGCTGAATTCCTACAGAACCCATGTCGTTCCCAGTGAACCAATGTCGTTCCCAGTGAACCAATGTCGTTCTTAGGCTGAATTTCTACAGAACCCATGTCGTTCCTAGTGAACCAATGTCGTTCTCAATTGAACCAATGTCGTTCTTAGGCTGAATTCCTACAGAACCCATGTCGTTCCCAGTGAACCAATGTCGTTCTCAATTGAACCAATGTCGTTCTTAGGCTGAATCCCTATTGAACCCATGTCGTTCCCAGTGAACCAATGTCGTTCCCAGTGAACCAATGTCGTTCTTAGGCTGAATTCCTACAAAACCCATGTCGTTCCCAGTGAACCAATGTCGTTCCGAGTGAACCAATGTCGTTCTTAGGCTGAATTCCTACAGAACCCATGTCGTTCCCAGTGAACCAATGTCGTTCTCAATTGAACCAATGCCGTTCTTAGGCTGAATCCCTATTGAACCCATGTCGTTCCCAGAACCCATGTCGTTCCCAGTGAACCAATGTCGTTCTCAATTGAACCAATGTCGTTCTTAGGCTGAATCCCTATTGAACCCATGTCGTTCACAGTGAACCAATGTTGTTCCCAGTGAACCAATGTCGTTCTTAGGCTGAATTCCTACAGAACCCATGTCGTTCCCAGTGAACCAATGTCGTTCTTAGGCTGAATTCCTACAGAACCCATGTCGTTCCCAGTGAACCAATGTCGTTCTCAATTGAACCAATGTCGTTCTTAGGCTGAATCCCTATTGAACCCATGTCGTTCCCAGTGAACCAATGTCGTTCCTAGTGAACCAATGTCGTTCCCAGTGAACCAATGTCGTTCTTAGGCTGAATTCCTACAGAACTCATGTCGTTCCCAGTGAACCAATGTCGTTCTCAATTGAACCAATGTCGTTCTTAGGCTGAATTCCTACAGAACCCATGTCGTTCCCAGTGAACCAATGTCGTTCTTAGGCTGAATTCCTACAGAACCCATGTCGTTCCCAGTGAACCAATGTCGTTCTCAATTGAACCAATGTCGTTCTTAGGCTGAATCCCTATTGAACCCATGTCGTTCCCAGTGAACCAATGTCGTTCCCAGTGAACCAATGTCATTCTTAGGCTGAATACCTATCGAACTCATGTTGTTCCTAGTGAACCAATGTCATTCTTAGGATGAATCCCTACAGAACCCATGTCGCTTCCAGTAGACCAAATCACAATTTTGATCTCCAGGTCATCCAATATCCTATTTCCAATTTCTGAGTCTCTTTTTTGGGGAAAGGAGAGGAGAATCTAGCCACGGATGTGTCATTTAGATCTCAAGTGATTTCTTTCACAAAGGATTTCAAGAAAATTTTTGCCAATTTGTCATTAAATATTTGTTGATTTCAAAACCTTTATTGCACAAAATTATTACTTCAGAATACCTCCACTATTACTTCCGAAAGGACAAAGCTTTCGCGAAAAAGGATTCAAAGTTCAAAATCTTTCTATCGGCCAACCAAAAGGATGAAGAATAAATCCTCGATATGGCCAGCAAAGAGAATTCAATGTTGTTGCAAAGCCATGAGTGATTGATATTGATCGCAGTTAATGGCACATTTTTAAAGACCTTTCTTGAAAAATAAAGCAGTCGAAATATCCTGGGTGATACAAAAAAATCCACTCAATTTTCATATCTCCTCAATCACCTAAGCTACAATTAAATATCTGCAAAAGGGATCTCTCAATTGTTATCAAGATGAAGGCGAATTAAGCGAGTCGACCCCCGAGGCCAAAGAAGATTTGGATCATCTCCAAGATGACGGAGTTTGTGACGGATCCTTCCAGGGAAAGTTCAGATCACCGTCGAGATGAAGGCGAGTGTGATGAGCCTACCGACAAACCCTAAAAGATATTTAATTTCTGCTATCATCAAGAGATTTCCAACCAATGAGCCAATAATCATCAAGATAATCCCTGAGAGAAAAGAAGGATCGGAACATCTCTGAGATGAAGGAGTTTGTGACGTACCCTTCCTAAGAAAAAAAAGAGAGAAAAGTCAGGACATCTCCAGAATGAAGGATGATGTAATTCCCGAAAAATCCAAGAGAGCTCCAATCTGCTAAAGATCATCATGAGAAAAGAATCCCAGGATATCAGACTGCCAAATTTATCAAGAATTTTCTTTAATTTTGTGAAATTCTTTTATCAATATTCTTTCACCAATAGCTCTCGCAATATCAAGAATATTTTCTTTCTCGTCCATAGCAAGGAAATTGATAGCTTCCTTGAAAGAAAGCCAATCGCAAGCAATTTGAATTCGAATCTTGATTCTACGGAGTTAAGCCCAGTCGGAGTTAATACTTCAGGTAGAAAAGAGGGAATACTTTCAAAACAAAGTGCATCACTTTCAATTATTTTGAATCAACAATAATTTTCAACATTTTGACAATATTTTCTAGCTATCCTGGCGTGAAGCGAGAGCTTGAGGTTCATCTTTGGCACATCCTGACATCAGTTGTTATCCCTTTTAGGACTTGATAATGGGAGTTTTCAAGATTCCTTCCCTTCTTTGGTATAATCTGAGCGCACGGGCTCTCAGATTCGCACACTTCCCTGTGTCCCCACTGTCCCACCATAGACAGTCCAATTTCGGCTTGAGGTTAAGCCACCAATTCCAGCAAAAGGCAATTTCAAAAGTTAATTAGTCTCAGCAATGAGGCGCCCAAAATCAATACCTTTTCAAACTTTAGGGACCCCAATTTCCTTCTTTTTGCAAAACCCCTATCGGATTCATTGTGCGGAAATCCGAAGGTTCCATCACAGTCTCTTCTTTCGAGGATTTCGTTCATTTTCTGCCCAATCAGGTTAAGGGTATAAACCTGAGCCTCCTTTGATGAGGTATTTCATTTTCTGCCCAATCAGGTTAAGGGTATAAACCTGAGCCTCCTTTGATGAGGTATTTCATTTTCTGCCCGATCAGGTTAAGGGTATAAACCTGAGCCTCCTTTGATGAGGTATTTCATTTTCTGTCCGATCAGGTTAAGGGTACAAACCTGAGCCTCCTTTGATGAGGTATTTCATTTTCTGCCCGATCAGGTTAAGGGTACAAACCTGAGCCTCCTTTGATGAGGTATTTCATTTTCTGCCCGATCAGGTTAAGGGTACAAACCTGAGCCTCCTTTGATGAGGTATTCCATTTTCTGCCCGATCAGGATAAGGGTATAAACCTGAGCCTCATTTGATGAGGTATTTCATTTTCAACCCAATCAGGTTAAGGGTATAAACCTGAGCCTCCTTTGATGAGGTATTTCATTTTCAACCCAATCAGGTTAAGGGTATAAACCTGAGCCTCCTTTGATGAGGTATTTTATTTTCAACCCGATCAGGTTAAGGGTACAAACCTGAGCCTCCTTTGATGAGGTATTCCATTTTCATTTCCCGATCAGGTTAAGGGTATAAACCTGGGCCTCCTTTGATGAGGTATTCCATTTTCATTTCCCGGTCAGGTTAAGGGTCAAACCTGAGCTTCGTTTCTACACGAGGTATTTTCTGTCCCATCCAGGTTAAGGGCAAAACCTGAATCTCACTTCATTTTGAAATAAAATTTTCTTCTTATTCTCTATTTCATATCTATCATCATTACTTGGATTAATTCCTTCATACCCAGTCAGATTTATCTAACTGGGGCATTTTTATGGTTCAAATTTGGCGTGTTTTCTTTGCCACTAAGCTCGGCTTTCAACCGGCTTAGCAGCAAAGAGGGGCATCTGTAAACACCTCAAATTTTCACCCTCATCCAGTGTTTGTCCATTTCATATGTAATTGCATATCACTGCATACATTTTTGCATATCATTTCATCGCATTGCATAACATTGCATGTCATTACATGTCATCCCATCTCATTTTCGAGATCCAACACTCCTGTTTTCAAAACATTCAATCCATATTTGAATTTTAAAACTTTATTTCAAAATCAATTTCAAAACCTGGGTTTTTATTCAATACTCTGTCATTTTCCAACCCCAGGACTTTATATTTCGAAATATTTTCTCAAGGAAACAATCTGGATTCATTTCAAATTCAAATTTTAATCGATTTCAATTCACAGATGAGACCCATTGAGGTGGTGTCGCTTCTGAATTCCTCTATTCATCAAATTTCTCAAATTTTTGAAAGTTTCAGTCCGATCAGGACTCTGTCTTAGAGTCCTAATCCAGTCAGGAGTCTGTTTTACTTCCATTTTCAGTCTTTTTCGATTATTTTCAAAATTTAGGTCATTTTACAGAGTCCAGGTAGTTCAGGACTGTATTTTAGAGTTCGGTCGAGTTAGGAGTCTAACCCTAACTGTGTTTTCTGACTTATTTCATCATTTCTTGATAAAATCTTTTGAAAATTCTTTCATTTGGCTGTTAAAATTTAAAATTTCAGAGTCCTAAGAGTTCAGGACTCTAACCCGGAGTTCCAGTTCGCATGAGACCCTATTTTCAAAAATCTTGAATTTCAAATGTCGATTTTAACCCTTTTTCAAAGCCATTTTCGGTGTTTATTTCAAAATTTCCAAAACTCGATGTGGGCCTACTCAGTTGGCACCATATCCAGAGGAATTCTAATTCAGTTAGAACCCTATGCCATTTCAAAAATTCTAATTTTAAAATTGCTTTTGAAAATCCTTTTGAAAACTCCTTCAATTTCAAGTTTTAAAATCACTTTTTGAAAAACTCAAGTAGGGCCCACTCGGGGTGGCGCCATATTTGAGTAAGTCAGGGCTAGACTAGGGTTAGTTGATGTCTTGGTTAGTGTTAGAGGTTTAGAAGAGTCAAAACCATTTTGAAAAACTCATTTTGAAAGTTAGTTTTTAAAACTAGTGTTTTTAAAGGTTTTTAAAGGTGTTTTAAAAACCCAATGTGAGAAAATGCCAAGTGGCATTACATTTGGGGATTTTTTAGGAGAGTCTAGGGGTTAATTAGGTATTAAATAGGATAATTTAGACTAGGGGTAGGATAGTCTTTACACCCCAAAATCGCCCCCCTTAGAAGAGTCCAATTTTTTTAAAACATTTAATTTTTAACCTAAATTTTTTTTATAAATAGAAGGCTATAGGGGGTCGATTTTCCCAATTGGCTTTCCTTTGGATTCTTGGAGCTTCTCTCTCCTCTCCAGCCCTTCCTCCATTGCAGCAACCTCAAGGTAACTATTTTCTCTAATTTTTAGTTTTTATTTAATGTTTTTCATTATTTTAAACATGATTTAGCCATTGGTACCATCATCTTCATGGATTAAACCATGGATTCAACCTCAAGAACCATCAAGAATCAGCAAGAACAATCCAAGAAGGTGATCCAACCCTGTTTTGGGTGATTTACAGAGATTTTAATCCATTAGAATTGATTTTAATATGATTCTTTGCATTAATAACCAATAAAATATATGATTTTCCCTTTTTAATGGGTTAAATCTATGTTTTAAAGGTGATATCAAATTCCAGCCATTGATTCCCTGTTTTTATTTTATTTTCATGGTTTATTCATGTTTGTTTTATGTTCTATAGCATATAAATAAGTTTTATTTATTGTTTTATGGTTTATTTTATTTATTTACATTAGTCAGTGCATGGTTTTTCAAGTTTCTTAAATTTCTGTGTGTTCTAGGTTTAGAACCGTAAAGATGATGTTATTTCGGATGGAAGCACTCATTGTTTATTTCTGATTTTTTTATATGTGGTGCATGCATGAGTTATTAAGTTACTGTAGAAAAATCAGATTTGGATCTCGGGAACCCTGTCAAAAAAATCAGACATCAAATCGGGTTTTTAAAGTTTTAAAATCGTGGTTAAAATCAAGAAGGTAACTTGCTGTTATGATATTTCTCTCATCTTATATCCGATTTTAGATCTGTAAAATGCTATGGATTCACATTGAGTAGATATGTCTTCTGTGAAATTTTCCGATTTTTTTAATCACTGTGTAGTATTTTTCCCCTTTTAGAGAATCTATTTTTAATTTTAAAACTCGTTAGGGTTTACCAAAACCCTAATCAGACTTGTGTTAGTCATAGATCCCAAACCACAGATCCGATTTTAGATCTGTAAAACGTGAGTATTGTTATTTTTCTATCTACTGTTCACCATTAAAATTTCAGAGACTTTTGTTTAGAATTGCTATTTATGTCTGTATTTTCAATCTGGAATAGCTGTTTTAATCCCTGTTAAGAGTGATATATTTTAGCTCAGATTGCCGGAAGGGTTTCTCACTAACCGGAGATGATTTTTCCGATCTGTAAATTGGGAAATCTCTGTTTTTCTTCTTAGTTAGTCTCTGTAAATCTTCATAAATTTCCATGGTGATTTGACCCCTGATTCAGGTCTTGGACTGAGACTGGTTGGTGAATTAGGTCAAAAATAGCATATTTTTAGGGTTTAATGCAATTTTCGGATTAATTTAATGTCAAAAAATTATTTTTATAATTCCAATTCGACATTAGGGTTATAACAAGTGCAGGTACCAATTTTTATGGATTTTTGAATCCATTTGATGGCTGAATTAAGCAAATTGCAAAACCGGGTTCCTGAAAGATCCAAAAACACTGCTAAAATCACAGTTTTTGTGATATTATTGGATTTTCGTGCATGAGCATATATTTTTAGGATTTAATCATGTTCATAATCATATTAGGATGCTTTAGGTTTAATTTTGTGCTCATTTGATTTCATTTAGTGCATAAAACCTAAGTTTTTACCAAAATCTATTTCTAAAAACCCTGATTTCAAGGCCATAGTCTTGCTATCGGGGGCAATTTGGTCATTTGACCTAAATTTCGAAATCCCTAACCCTAATTTCATATTTTTAATCATTTCATAGCATATTTGGTTTTAGTTTATTCCATTCAAATTTCAAAACTTGCATTTTATCAAAATATCTTTCTAAAAACCCTAATTTCAAGGCCATAGTCTTGTTATTAGGGGTATTTTGGTCATTTTGACCCCAATTTCGAAATTTCATATTTTACTTTTATTATTTCTTCATATTTTGTCATTTTGATTTAAGGGAATCAAGGAAAAGGCTTATATCTAGCAAAATCCAACAATTTCCTGATATTGTTGGATAAATCTAGAAAAGCCAACATATATTCATTAACCAAGTTTTCTAGTTTTGCAGGTACATTGAAGACTTTATTTTTCATGTATTTAAATTTCAATAGTGATGTAATTTGTAATTAAACTTTGGAATAAGAGTTTACATTTCCTGCTTAGCTTAGGTTGCATTGCATATAGTTTATTTTTATAATTTTAATGTGTGATGGATGATGATTCATGGATATTTTTACAAATTCACCATGGTCTACACGAATGGCACATACACTAGCTTTTATGAAGTTTATAAACTTGGTGGAATTTGTATTTATGGCCATAGTCAGAATACGAATGATACTTAGATTTATGATCTTCACATTAGCCACATTCAGCCTACACTCTTAGGCTAACTTCAAAATGCACTGCATTTCTCAAAAATACAAAAAGTATTTCTCAATTCCTCAAATCCATATTCATTCATTTCATGCATTTGTCAATTCCAATTCAAAATCCAAGTCAAGGAAATTGAATTCCTCAAAATCTCCTAAGTCTTATAGCAAAATCGATTTTCCCAAAGACATTGAATTTCAAAGGATATTTCAAGTATTTCCCAAGTTCCAAATTCAAATTTTCTAAGTTAGAATTTCAATTTCCAAGTTTGAATTCAGAGAAACCAAGTCTCAGAATCGATTTTCACTAAATGTTAAGGATTTCTCAAAATCGATTTTTATTTCTCTCAGAAGTATATTTCAAATCCCATTTCACGATTTCTCATGTAATATCATTTCCAAGATTTACATTTTCTAAATATTTCAATCATTCAAAGCAAACATCATGTTTTCAAATGTGCATTTTTCTGAAAATTCATAGCACATGACTGATTCTTTGTGCATTTAGAAATTAGAATATGATTTAGACAAGTTGAATAGAGTAGAGCATAAGATTGATCCTTGGTTCAATTACCCCTGTTAAAGGTGGCAGGAACGGTTGAACCTCATACCAACAGGCGAGTCCCATTCTACGGAATTTTCCCGCATTTTAAAACGGAGGCGAGTTATTTTCAAAAACTTTTTCAAAGGTCAGTTTGATTTGCAAAAGTAAAAATTTTGCGATGATAACAATACGGTAAACAAGAGAAATATACCTGCAAACATTTTCTTTAAAAGAATTTTTTGAAGCACTACACACAGATTAACCATCTTACCTTCTGGGTTGTAAGCTTAAACTGGATATGATAAAACCTGCAAAATAATGAAGTGTGAGTACAGTGAAATACAGTAAGACATAAAATGATGAATTGAGAGAAAAAAAAAAACCTATACGATGCACAGACTTTTGTTATAACATGCAACTTACAAAAAGGTTCTGATGCATCCTATCAATAATGCATAAATCATGCTGCAAGGCTTTATATATATATATATATATATATATATATGTATAAAAAAAAATGACCGTGATATGAGAGTGAGGATGGTAAGGTGATGTTGTAAAGGGGACTCTTATTAAGACATGGGAAGTGGCTGGTAGGAGATGCCGAAGGTCTAGTATTAATAAATCTGCTTTTATGTCCTGCTGGCATGTCCGCTTGAACTGATTCTCGATGCTTACATCTTGCAGTCCGTGATCTTCCACAGTTACATCAGGCAACTTTAAGACAATGGAAAACATGAATCCAATTTTCCAGGTCCTGGCTCTCTTAAACATCTGAGATGGACAAAGCGTATCATCCACAGCCTTCACGGTACTTCGACAGTGAATTCCATTTACTTAAAATGCATATGAAAAGGCATGCCTCTTGAATAACTCATCACAGAGTCTGCAAACTGTAAGTTGGGATTGATAATGTGGATTTGCCCTGTAGCCAGCTTACGAGGGTATAGCCTCCTATGTGAACATACAGTATGAATAGCATCGGCTACAAAGGAAACAAATTCCACAATTTCCCAGGTCGGCAACATGAGTCTTTGAGAGTTATCATTACTTACATTACCAGAAGAATTGTTGAGGCTACAACAAATAGATATTCCAGGTGTCAAAGATTGACCTCCTTTGTTCAGCTTCTTAAACATCATGCTCAAAAGCCCATCTACAGTCTGATGAACAGGTATATCACACTCAAGACATGAGCTAGTTTGCTTACCTCTGTGCCTGCTGTCAGAGGAAGCTACATGTAAATTTCCAGCTTGGAAGTTTCCATGTGATGTTAGGTATGCCGGATTCAAAACATCTCACAGATTGCCATCAATGTGCTGAATAGCATAGGAGCATAACCAATCAAAGGGACGTCACTTTCACCATGGTCAACAGGAGGAGGTAGTGGAAGCAATCTCACAGCCAGCCACACAACGTGTTTCTGAATACTCCAAACCTGTAAGAATAAAAAAAAAAAAAAGCACTACGGAGAATTGTAGCAGCAGATATCTTATCTTCGTCGAGCTCACAGGCTGCCAAAACTTCCATCGAATCTATGAGCAATTAAGGGACGTTACCATTGCAGCAGGAATTAGCACCAAAGAATTTTCCATTGAGGTGGATACAGGAACCCCTTTCATTAAAGAAAACTAAACAGATTTTTGGCCTGGAATACCTCTTGCTATCTGGTTCATATGCCCACACACATAGCTGGTGTCAAAATTATGCAGTTGTATATGTCAATTGTCTTGCGATATACGCCTTATCAATCAGGTGCCTCATATTTCCCGCACAATTATTGTTCAAGCTAATGCCATCAAAACACCCACTTCCAGTTTTGAGGCCAAAAACAAACGTCATCGATTTGGCAATTGCCTGATTAGCTACCAGAATGACAGGCTGGGGAGGTGCCGGCAAGCTTTCGAAATCACCAAGCATTTCTAAGCTAGTTATTAGGTTTTCGGCAAAAAAAAAATGTTTCTCTCCTTTTCCTCAATGATATCATCAATCGCAAGTGCTGTAGTCAAGTCGTGGCGCAGGGTCCTCAATGGGATCCCCTTTTCCTTTGAACAAACCTAAGGGCTACCACCCACAAACCCAAGAAAGTTTCATGCCGGGTAATAGCTTGAAGAGACTTTACCAAATCTGTAAGTTTTTCAATAGCAGATATAACTGAAGCTTGTGATCCATTCATGGTGTCTTCCAGAAATAGATCCAGAGGAATCTAAAGTGCAGGTCTTATTAGCTCCATGGTTTTCGGCATAATGCCACCATAACAAATGGCTTCACAAAGCGTTGTGTCAACGGATCTTAATCTTCTGAATTTATTGAGATTTCAAAAGAAACTCCATAAACCAAAATTTGGGCTCAGATGCTAAAAGATCATTTATCAAGCAATATCCATGATATAAGAGGGGAGCAAACAAATGACATTCTTAATGTGCAAATATTAAAATACAGATATAGGGAAAATGCACATTGATCTGGATACAGATAACGCACAACATGGATGATCAAGTGTTCAAAAACTCACGAATGAACTATTTGGGTGATGTGATAAATAAATAAAACAAAATGCAGGTATAATCATTGCTTTAAGGTGAAGAAGAGCAGCAACATTTCTGAATTACGAACTGCAAAAAAAAAAATGACCTCAGAGTATGAAATCACCAGGGTGAATGACATTCTCTTATCACTGGTCCCTGAGGTGCGGTTCTAAATCACTAGAATGAATGGGAAAATCTGGGTAATCATAAAAATAAAAAATAAAAAAAATAAAATAATAAAAAAAAATGAAATCTACCTGCTGATCAATAGGTCAAAACTAAGACAAATTACTCGTGACAGAAATGGGGAATCGAGATCGCCATCACTATCCAGATCAATAGGCCTCCATAGATGAAAATCAGGTTTTAAAATCGAAAAAAAAACAAAACAAGAACTGGTTACAAGCTGGAAGTCAGAACAAATATGAAAAGTCAGAAGAAAAAGATGCCAATAAAAATAAAAAAAAAATGAAAAATGGAAATGAGAACCTGAGACATAAGCGGACACTTGGTTGAATACCAGAAGAATTTGATACGAGAAAAGGATGTTGGAGTGAAAACTCCGTTAATTTTTTGCAATGGGTGGGTCGGTTCTGCTATATGCAGGCCGACCCTACCACAGATGCATTATAATAAAGAAGATGAGAGGAGAAACGGAACAGAACACTATTTTAAACTAAGAAATGCGTCGAAACAGAAAAAGGGAATAGAGAAAAAAAAAGAGAGAGGAAGAAGAGGGATGTTCCCTTACCGGTGGCTATAGTGAGTGATCGACTTTCTTCCTTACGGCGCCCTGTTGTGAGGGGAGGATCCTTCGGAATCAAAACCAGGAAGAAGAAGAAATGCCGAAAAGGGGCAAGGAAGAGGAGGAGTCAGGGAAGTTTCGGTCAATCCTTTTTTTTTTCATCCCCCCTTTAGCCTTCCCCTGTGGTGGTTTATATAGCAAATGGAGGAAGGATCTGGAAGGCGATGGGGATTGATGGAAGGAGGTTGGAGATGAACGGAACAGGGAAAAAGGGGCGAAGGTTGTTGAGAATGAAGGGTTGAGCGAAGATTCCCTTGATCGGAGGGTCATGAAGAGGCTGATGGGGGCGGATGGTTGCGCGATCGTGGAGCTCGGGCGAGAGGGGGTGGAAGGCCAGCGAGTTCGTTCGTGATGAACGAAGGAGGAAGAAGTTGTTGGAGATCGGATGGCTGAAGGATGTAGGATGCACATGGGGGGGGGGGGGTCGGCCATGGTGGGCGAGAGGCGAAAGTGAGGGGGGCGAGAGAGGAAGGCGAGTTAGGGTTTTCAAAAACCCTAACTCGACCTTTAAACCTTAAAAGTTAGTTTTTCCAAAAGAAAGCCTTTTTTTCAAGTTTTTCTAAAAAGATGGTTAAAGATGAGTTTTTCGACAAAAATCTTTGAAAACCACGCAGTCTTTCCTAATTTTTTTTTTTGATGATTTTTCCATTTTTTTGTATTTTTGGAACAAAATCTAAGTTTTTTACACGAAAACAAAGATTAAATACTAATTTTTTGTATTTTTCTAAGAAATATATACAAGAGTATTTTTCTGAGAATTTCAGACCATTTTGGGGAAAATTCTTCAGAAGAATGGGTTTGGATCCAAGTTTTTAGAAAACATTCGAGTTTTAAGCCTCGATTTGAGGAAATTTAATTCAATGGATCCAAACGGATACCGGACCAACTGTCTGAGCTTTTCAAAAGTTATTTTTGATAATTTTGAGAGTTTGATTTAAAATCGAATAATGAAGCTCAGATTTGGATTTTGATGTAGATCCGGATCCGAAATTGAGTCAGGTATGTAAAATGAGTTTAATTTCAACAAAATTTGAGAAACGAAAATGGAATTTAGATTTAAAACCGACTCAATTACCCAAAAGATGGGGGAAAAAGCAAAAAGGGGATATTTACAACATTTTGAAAAAATTGGGGTGTTCACATGGAAGCTCCTCATTCCGGCGACAGCGTGGTGGAGGTCGCCGTCTTCTTCCCCAATTCTTTTCTCATTTCACAGTAAGTCTTCATCTCTCTTCTTCTTCTTCAGATCTTCTTCTTCTTCTTCTTCCTCTGCATCTTCTTCTCTTCCTAATCTTCTTCTCTTAATTTCCTGTTTTCTACTTCATTTGTAATTACAGTAGTGATCGGTTTCATAAAATCAAAATAGAAAATAGTTTTACTTTTCTTCTTCAGATCATCTTCTTCTTCTTCTTATTTGATTTTTTTTTTCTGTTCTTTCTTAATAATCTTCTGTTTCGTTAATCTGATGTCATACGATTAGCCGATAGAGTGTTGATTTTAAGTTTAGTTTGCAGTTTTTCATCGGATGTAAGGATCAGTTTTAGCATTTGATTTTCATATATCGTTTTCTTTTATCGTGCTTCATAAATTCATTGTGAATCTTCTGTTTTTTTTCCTCTTCTTTCATAACATGCATCACAGTGTGTGCATTGAAATCACAGGTGTTCATAGTTGCCAGATTACAGCATAAAGAATTTGAGATTCACTCAACCATCTGGACTGAATTTCATTTTCTGTACAGATTGATCGATCATCTGGATCGATCACTCTGTTTTTCAAGCAATCTAAATATACATCTACATTGATATCCATCAGGAAATGAAAATCCACCGTTTATCTGGTTGTGCTTTTCATTGACAACGATAATCCTTGGTTTGAATCAATTTTTTTTATCCACTGTAACTGGATATCTGAATTAATATCATGAGATGATAATTTTTGTTTTCGAATCCTGTTAATCAGTATGACTGAAATCGGATGTCCAGCAAGTTTCATCCCCAACGGCTTACAGGATTTCCATAATCAATTGAAGGTTTGTATTAATTCTGATTTGAAAAAAAAAATCCTGTAAGGTTTTGATCTCATTGAATTGAATCAGGTAAATCTAGATCGATAATCTGATTGATTATCATCTAATTTCCGGTGAGTGAAACCTAGCTAAATGAGGTTTTCCAATGAATAGTTGCATTTTTTGGTGATTACTGTTCATTACTTCTTCTGGTGAATAGTACTTATGTGGAGATATCAGTGAATGTGTTTGCTCAGATATTTGAATCTGATATGAGTGTGGAAATTACTGATTTTTGAATAAATGAGGAAATGGATCAATTAGATGTCATTGTTCAATGATCCTCATTGCAGCTGAAATTTTTGGTGACCATTGATCACATGATCTAAGAATTTTAGGGTGGATGCATGGATTACTTTTATGTTTACATTTGTGAATTGGTTTAAGTACTATCGAGTTTGAGTGTATTATCCGTATTCTGATAATTAGGTGTTAGTTTTTGTTTTTCTTTCGTGTACTGCTCGTGTTTCGTTGGACTTGTGCAGGATTGCAAGGGATTGGAACGGAAGTGATTGCGTGACGCGAAGTACGAAGAATAAAGCTTCTTTTTACGTTTTAGTATAGAATTAGGAATTTAATTGGGTTTGTAAATATTGCACTTTACGCCCTCTGCGAAGGGTATTCATTTGTTGTAATAGTTAGTTGTTTTTACTTTTCTTGAACATTTTACATTTCAAATAATTCGGCAATAAAGATTAGTTTAGATTTGTGTACTTGAATACGATATATTCCCGTTCCCTGAGTTCGACCCGGTCTCATCCACTAGTGAGAACCGGCTTTTATTATTTGATGTCTGGTTTTCACATGTTTTACATTTAAAAATCTTTTCAAAATTACAACGATTTAAAAGAAGACATCACTGCATGGAAAGCATAGGAATAGAGCCCTGTTGTTCCTTCTGAATCGGTTGCATTCTGCGAAAAATGTGGCCAGATGAGCCTTGGGGTTGCGGGTCCCATCAAACTTTATGAATTTACGAGAAAGATCCTCCCAGTTGTCATCCCCTTCTAAACCATCATAAAAGTCTGCACCGATGTAGGTCTTTTTGCCTTTGTCCTGAGCTTGCAAGTCTTTGACTGCGCAGAATACTTCTCTCAGTTGTTCATGCAGCGGATCTTCTGCTGGGATCTGAAGCTTGGCTTTGCTTGCTGACTCGTGTCCCTCACTGATTTTCTTGGGCCGATACAAAAGGTTGTGAAAATATGCTGGCGACTCTTCCTCTGAGTCTTCCTCTGCTGACTCTGAAGTGCTGTCATACTGAACTTGCTTTTTGCTGACTTTTCCCTTGGTTTTGCTTTTAAAAGATATTTTCTCAAGGTTTTCCTCAGCCTGTTCAGATATCATTTTGGTCATCACCCTCTGAAACAACTTGTATGTGGCCGGATTAATATCGCTTTCTGCTTCTTGGCTTTGCTGCCTGGATGACCTGATGGAGTTCATTTCCTCTGCTTCATTGTCGCCTTGCTGTGGAACTGTCTCCTTTTCAGTCCTTGTCTGAACCATAATGAAATATCAATGTTCTCTCTGTAGGATAAAATGGGATATTTAGAAAAACTTTGGAGGAAATTTTGATAAAAGAAGAAATCAAATTGTCAAAAGATATCCCATTACTAGGGATTAGGTCATCACAAGAATTGCAACAATCACATGGTTTCTTTATGAGAAGGAATAAACAATATGAATGAATGCTTTTTTAAAAAAGGACATCTCTTGACGAAAGAGATTTTATTGTAAAAGGGCAAAGTAATAGAATCAGAAGATATACTGAAAGATAGGAAAAAAGGTTAAAAAATAGATGGTAAAAATTTGAAAAATTGCAGGCAGGATCAAAAGAATTGAAGAAATCAGAAGAAAAGAAAAGAAAAAAAAGATACACTTGGGTTTTTGAAAAAAAAAGAAGAGGAAATTTTGAATAATATACCCAAGATCTTTGGGAAATATAAGGAAATAAGTAAAATAAATATCACAAAATCACAGCCATATAAACAAGGATATACAAACAACATTCCCTAAAGCTGACTCTAAATGCAATATTTGAAATGGCTTGTAGGACCTTAATCCTAACTCTAGGGTTGAGATCATCTGATTTCAATCAAGGTACGCCGATATACTCAAGCCGAAGTTCGAAGTACATGGCATAGAAATATTCCTCCGATTCTAAGGTAATGGCTTCTCAACATCCTTGAGCACCCACCGATATACCTCGGACTATGGCCCTTAAGTACGTGGTAGGGGGGCGCTAACCCAAATAAGTGGTCCAGTTGTGAGGCTCTCTCCCGAACTATGGTTTAGTGAGACAACCAACAATGTGAAGACCGGGACAATATAGGTAGGGATTTTTTAAAAATATACTCAATATGCAATAAAACCAGATTGCTCTAATGCAAGTCCTAAAGAGATAGAATTTAAATGAAGAGAAGCATACACTTGCATACATTGTTTGCATTCAATCCTTAGAATTGAGGAGAGTTGTTTTTTCAGAACTAAGTCTAAGTGAGCATGAAGAAATTCTCCTCAATATGGTCCTATCAAACCATACTTAAATCCTATATGCATTATGTCAGCTAGGACAGAGTCTAGGCTCCTAAGGTTTGCATGGAAATGGAGCTGACATTTATAAAATAAAGACTTAGATAATATCAAAGCAAAGCAAAAGGCAAAAATCCGACCGGACGAAGATGAGTCCCATCACAGTCGCCAAATTCTGTGATCATCGCAAATTTTTTTCTCTTGTGTTTCCTTCTCTTTCTTCCTTCTATTTTCCTTTCTAACCTCTATTTCCCTTTTTGAAGGGGAAATAAAAGACAGAAAAAGAAGAGAGAAGAGAAAAAAAAGAAGAGAGAGAGGAACTTTTTTGCGAAGGTCTCACTTGACCTTAATTTTAAAAATATTTAGAAAAATTTAGTCACCTCCGTTTTTAAAATATTTACAGGAAAATTGGGAGACGGATCTCGCTCGTCGCTACGAGGCTCAACCGTTCCTGGCGCCTTTACCAGGGGTAATCGAACCAAGGATCGAATTTATGCCTTTTTGCTTTGCTTTAATATTGTCTAAAAATTTATTCTAAGTCTAGAAAATGCACAAAGAATCATGCTTGTGCGATGCAAATGCAAGGATGTATGCTTTTGAGAAGAATTTGGAAATTTTATCCAAGTGATTTTGAAATTATGAAGAATATGATGAGGAAATGGTTTTGAAAGTTGAAGACGGACTTGGAGAAGTTGGATTTTCTAACTTAAGATTTAGAACAGATCTTGAGTTTTTGAAATAATCAAAGATTGAGATGAGCCTGAATTTAAAGAGGGGAGTTTAGGAAATAAGAATTGAAAGTTGAATATGGACTTCAAAATGGATCTAGAATTGAGAGTCAAGATGGAATTTGAAAATAGAATGAAACTCTAGATTTTGAAATCAGAATGAAAGGTGGAAGAAATCTATATGGGATTTGAAATTTAGAATCGGGTGTGAAATCTAGAATCCACGATGAAATTGGATCCGAAATCCGGAATCTGAGATGGAATTGGATCTAGAATCCAAGATGGGATTTGAAAAGTAGAATTGGATCTAGAATCTAGAGTCCTAGATGGAGTTGGATCCGAAGTCTGAAATCCAAGATAGAGTTGAATCTGGAATCTAGAATCCTAAATGGAATTGGATCCGAAGTCTGTAATCCAAGATGGAGTTGAATCTGGAATATAGAATCTTAAATAAAATTGGATCCGAAGTCTGGAATCCAAGATGGAGTTGAATCTGGAATCTAGAATCCTAAAGGGGATTGGATCTCAAGTCTGGAATCCAATATAAAGTTGAATCCGGAATGGAATTTGAAGATGGATCTAGAAATTTCAAAGTTGATTTGAACTTTGAAATTAAATTGAATTTGGACTTGAATGTGGAAATGAATTTGGAAAAGTGGAATTGAACTTTGAAATTCAATCTAGAATATTGAATTGAATTTAAAATCAAATCCTGAAAATGGAATTGAATCTGAATTTTCAAAGTTGAATTGAACTTTGAATTTGGGTTTTTGGATTGGAAATTGAATTTTGAATAAAAAAATGAATTTTAAAATTCCAAAATCAAATTGGACTTTGAAATTAAAGTTAGAATCAGAGAATAGAATTTGAATTTACAAGAGTTGAAAATTGATTTGAGAAGTGAAGAAGATATTTGAAGGATTATCACTTTGGATTTTGAAAAAAAGAATGATGTAGTTCTATCCTAAATGATGAATGAATTAAAGAATTTTGAAAATTGAATATTTGAAAAGCATATCTCATTCTTTAAATGATTTGAAATAAGATTGAAAATATAATACATTCCTGATTATGGTCATTGGATGTATTATATAGTAATCATATTTAAATTCAAGTCAAGAATAAAATATATTTTGGTGCCTTTATAGAGTTTAAAATGAAATTAACTCTCAATATATCCTGACTATGGCCATTGATATATATCATGAGTTAATTTTAAATTAAACTCTACTAAAGGAAGAAAATATTTGAAAATATGATGATTTTTGAAAGGAAGATCCAGTGTGGATCCAATATTATTCCATAAAAGATGAAAACCATAAGTTTTGTTCACACCCTGACTATGGCCATTGATGCAAATCATCAACTTAGGATTTAATCACCTTTTATTAGAATGGTGCACGTGCCATTTGTGTTCCCATTCGTGAGATTTTAAAATAAAAGATAGAAATGACATGAAACAAGCATTTCTAAAAGATATACATGCTCATATATTCTAATCTAATGCTTGAAAGAAAAATTCACATTGAGTTCTAGATATTATTTGAAATTGAAATTTAAATGATAAAGTACTTAATCTAAGAAAGAATTTAACATTTTTACGTCTTTCCTGCAAAATAGAACTAGTATGAGGCAAAAATACAACACACAACATGTGAGAAAGTGAAGAATGTCATATTTAAAACACAATAGGTATGTAAGAAGGCATACATTAAAAATGTATATGGTAAAATATGTATGTTATCCTAAGTTAGGCAGGAAATGAATGTTAAAATGCACATGAGTATCCATATGAAAGAGAGAGACATATAATACATTAGGTGAGAATGTGGCATGCATTTTGATTAAGGTGTTATACCTTATACAAATGAAAGATGCTCATGTGAGTATAATGCACATATATTCAAAAGGGGCCTTTTATTAGGGAAGTGTTTTTGCAATTGTATGATAGGGCTATTAGAAGTGATGAGAGTGATGCAAATGAAGGAAAGCAACTGTGGGAGGGTATTATATATGGCAATAAGTGATATACAAGTATTATGGTGAATGCAAAACAACGAATGGAAACAGAAAATGGATAATGTGTTGTTGCCACTGTAGTGGTAGTGAAGGAAGTAGTAAGTGATGTTGCAGAGGGTTGTGGAATTGTAGTAATGTTTGGCATTACTGGGGTTATAGTAATATTGGGCATTTACTGTAGGGTCCAACTATTTCAGTAATTTCTGCCTATAAAAGTAACAAACGAATTTTAGATATTGGACACTACTCAAAACCTGGATAAGCTTTTACATAGAGCATCTAAAAGAAAAACCTGCACAGTCATCTGCCAATGTAAATACATAACCAAAAGAAAACATGGAGATCATGGTATCTCAATCCTTAATTTAGCAGAAAATGTTTATTTAATCCTACCTTGCGATGAGCAACATGATGTGGCCCTTAGAATCGTAGATTGCAGAAATTATTTTGAAGTAAAAATTCCACCATCAGCATACGCTTTAGAGTGCACTGTGCTTGGTACCCAACGCTCCTACCAGGATCAGTTATTGAATCAAAGTGTTGGATGACCTTCAGAATCTGAAGACCCTGCGCTGCTAGTTACCTTATCATGATTATTTATTGCATACGATGGCCACTGAGCTTCCTCACAGTTTGAAGATAGGTTCTTCAACTCCTGGTCATGACTAGGTTGCAGATTCTTTGATTTAATTGAAGGAGGGGAGGTGTCTTCTGTATTTTTGTTTGCAGGAGACGATTGATACTTTCAGTCGATCAGGTATAACAGGGAAAAGAGAAGTTGTAGCTGCTGCTGGAGATTTGATCTCCTTTGCTCGATCAAAAGGGATCAGAGAGAAGGATGGGAATATCAGAGGAAGAAGACAGATCATATGCAAGAAGGGTGGAGGGGTGAAAGCGATCCAGAAGAGGAAATGCAGATGGAAGGGTGAGAACAGATCTCAGAGAGAAGCAGAGGAAGTCGAAGTGGAAGTATGCGGGGGTGAAAATGGATACCTCCACCTTCCTCCTGCGTGCCCCTTTTAAAGAGGAAAAGGAAGCCTCGAGAAGGAGTTTGTTGGGGATCAACGGGGAGAATCGGAGGTTTGTTGGAGATCGATGCTTCGAAAGGGGCGATCGAAGGAGATGAAGCAGAGAGAGAGAGAGAGAGTTGGTAGAGGGAGCCACGCGACTTTCTCAAACCGAGAGTGGTTAGGGTTTTCTCTTTTTTTGAAGTTTCTCAAAACAATGGTTCTTTTGTAAAAAAAATTATAAAGGAAGCTTTTCACTAAAACAACTTTCATAAAAAGGGGTTTCTCAACCATTTTTTCCGTATTTTTCTTTTCTATTTTTATTTTTTTGGTACTTTTCTTTGCATTTTCTACATTTTTTTGTATTTTTGGAAATAAAAACTCTAAAACTATGGGATTTCTAAACTATTGATAAAAATTTACAAATATTTACAAAAGCAGGCTTTTCTGAGAGTTTGAGTTTATCTTTTGGAATTTTCTTTCGAAAACGGGTTTATATCCAGATTTTGAGGAAATGTTTGAAGTTTAAACTTCGAATCGAGAAATACAGAGTTGTGGATCCAACAGAATACCAAATGGATTGTCTGAGCCTTTTTGAAATTATTTTTGGTATTTTTGAAAATTTATTTTGAAAATTTGGATAACGAGGCTCAGATTTGGGTTTTGATACTGGATCCAGATCTGAAATTGAGTCAGATATATATAAAAATAGAGTTTATTCCAGAAAATCCAAAGAATAACTGAAATTTAAATTGGAATTGACTCGATTTAGTCAGAAAATGGGGGTCATGGGCAAAAAGAGAATATTTACAACCTTTTGAAAAAATTGGGGTGTGAACACCCTTCCAGAGAAAATCAGAACATCGCCAAGATGAAGGCTGATGTGATGAGATTCTTGCCAAATCCCAAGGGAGCTCACTTTTCATGTCTCAAAAGAGTGCAAAAAATCATCAAGAGATTTCAATTAAAGAGACAACATCCTTAATATAATTCCTAGGACCAATAAAGACTTGAAACATCTCCAAGTTGAAGGAGTATGTGATGTGTCCTTCCAGGAAAAATCAAAACATAGCCAAGTTGAAGGCTGATGTGATGAAATTCTTGCCAAACCCCAATAAAGCTCAATCTCTATGTCTCAAAAGAGTGCAAAATGATCATCATGGGTAAGCCTCAGATATCAAACAGCCAAAACTACCGAGAATCATCTTTATTCATGTGAAATTCTTTTATCAATATCCTTTCATTAATTGCTTCTATGATACTGAGAACATATTTCATTTCTTTTTATATCAAGGAAATGGATAGCTTCATTGAAGAAACACAACAACAATAATTTGATTTTTTATTCTAGATTCTACGGAGTTAGCCCAATTGGAGGTAATACTCTAAGTAGAAGAGGGAATATTTTTTGCACGGATGTGCACATTTCAATTATTTTGAATCAACTATAATTTTATCATTTTGGCAATATTTTCTAGCTATCCCGATATGAAGCAAGAGCTCGATGTCTATTTTGACACATCCTGGCATCACCTTATGCCTCCTTGAGAGAGTAGCCTTAGTCATCTTTTGCGTTGTCGAAAGATTCACCTCACTCCTCTCCAAAAGGATAGCCTTAGTCGTCTTTCGCATTGCCGAAAGATTCACCTCACTCCTCTCTGAAAGGATAGCCTTAATTATCTTTCGCATTGTCGAAAGATTCACCTCACTCCTCTCCGAAAGGATAGCCTTAGTCATCTTTCGCATTGTCAAAAGATTTGCCTCACTCTTCTATAAAAGGATAGCCTTAGTCATCTTTCACATTGTTGAAAAATTCACCTCACTCCTCTCTGAAAGGATAGCCTTAGTCATCTTTCGTGTTGTCGAAAGATTCACCTCACTCCTCTCTAAATGGATAGCCTTAGTCATCTTTCGCATTATCGAAAGATTCATGTCACTCCTCTATGAAAGGATAGCCTTAATCATCTTTTGCATTGTCAAAAGATTCGCCTCACTCCTCTCCGAAAGGATAGCCTTAGTCGTCTTTCACGTTGTTGAAAGATTGACCTCACTCCTCTCTAAAAGGATAGCCTTAGTCGTCTTTCATATTGTCAAAAGATTCACCTCACTCCTCTCTGAAAGGATAGCCATAGTCGTCTTTTGCGTTGTCGAAAGATTTGCCTCACTCCTCTCGAAAGGATAGCCTTAGTCGTCTTTCACATTGTCAAAAGATTTGCATCGCTTCTCTCCTCTGAATAGCCTTATTCGTCTTTCGTGTTGTCGAAAGAATCGCCCTGTTCCTCTGGATTGCCTTATTCGTCTTTCGCATTGTCGAAAGAATTGCCTCGCATTGCCTTATTCATCTTTTGCGTTGACGAAAGAATTGCCCCGCATCGCCTTATTCATCTTTCGCGTTGTCGAAAGAATTGCCTCACATCGCCTTATTCGTCTTTCACGTTTTCGAAGGAATTGCCTCACATCCTCTTATTCATCTTTCGTGTTGTCGAAAGAATCACCCTTGCCCCTCTTTGAGAGAGTTGCCTTATTCATCTTTTGCACTAACGAAAAATTTGCCTTATACTTTTTCAAATGAATTGCCCTATTCGTCTTCCAAGTTGCATCCTGCAATCTCATTTTCCTTACCTTTTTCAAACCCCTCTCAGATTAATTGTGCAAAATCTGAAGGTTTCATCACAGTTTCTCCTTTTGAGAATTTTGTTTCTCCCGTTCAAGTTAAGGGTCAAACCTGAATTTCGTTCTTCCACGAGGTATTTTTCTCCGTTAAGGTTAAGGGCTAAGCTTGAGCCTCATTCCGATGAGGTGAATTTTCTCCTCCATTCTATTTTCCCCATTCAGGTTAAGGGATAAGCCTGAGCCTTATTCCGATGAGGTGAATTTTCTTCTCCATTCTATTTTCTTCGTTCAGGTCAAGGGTCAAGCCTGAACCTCATTCTTCCATGAGGTATTTTTCGTCCTGTTCAGGTCAAGGGCTAAGCCTGAGCCTCATTCCAATGAGGTAAATTTTCTTCTCCATTCTATTTTCCCCATTCAGGTCAACGGTCAAGCCTGAACCTCATTCTTCCACGATGTATTTTTTGTCCCATCCACGTTAAGGGATAAGCCTGAGCCTCATTCTAATGAGGTGAATTTTCTTCTCTGTTCTATTATCCCCATTCAGGTCAAGGGTCAAGCCTGAGCCTCATTTTGATGAGGTGAATTTTCTTCTTCACTCTCCATGTCATATCTACTATCATCACCAGAGCAAATCCTTTCATACCCAGTCAGATTTCTTAACTGGGGCATTTTATAGCCAAAAAAATTGGTGTGTTTTTCTTTGCCACTAAGCTCGGCTTTCAACCGGCTTAGTTGTAAGACCCATGATTTTTTCTGAGGAATTCAATGTTTATGTGATTGAGAGGTGTATACTTTCGTATGTTTACGAGGTTATCACACACATAATTAGATATAATTTGAATTATGCCTTGAATTTTGATTCATAATGAGCAAGATCCGAAATCGCGTAAGTGAAATGTACGAAGCGATATGAGTATAATTCTGGATGAATTAACTTCTGAAAATTTAAGGGTAAATTCATAATATATGTATTTAGTTTATCCCCGAATTTGAGACCCAAACGATGAAAAAACTTTGTCAATGTATGTGAATTTCTGAAAAATGCATATCGATAGTGCACGAGTCGTAACGAGAGCAATTTTCTCGAACAATGGAAAATTTTACAAAGGAGCTTTGATTATCTAGTGGTAATTGAGAATTTAAGAATAAAATATATGGTGATATCGTAGATTTTAATTAAAGAAATAAAAAAGAATTTTTTCACCTTTGTTCTATTTATTTATTTTATCACCTTTAAGTTGGCTCCGACCAGGGGCAACCCAAACCCATAGGGCGATCCAAAAGCTTGGTCGACCCTCTAGTAGGATGTTTTTGGTCTTGGTGGACCAGCTGGTCAAGGGTTGACCAGCTGGGCGGTGGCATGGGTGTAAAAACCCATCATCCTTTTTTAATCCTAGCCGTGGGTTGGCCAAGTGGGCGCCAACCCATGGCAATCTTATAAGAACTTAAGTGCAGCCTAAATGACACACTTCTAGAGGCTGGAAAGGGGCAGCAGCTTGGGGGCTCCCCTTGTAAATTTTCAAAGTTTTAATGGTCTTTTAAAACCTCAAGGGATGGCATTTTTGAAAGGGTTTTGAATGATTTCAAATAGAGAAAAAAGATTGGCTTGTTGGGCGGCTATGGGGGGGCGTGAGCCACGCCAGCCCTCCATCTTTCCCCAATGCATCCTAGCCCTACGTTTCTAAAACCCTACATACTTAAACCTTGAAGAAAGAGAGGGAACCCTAATGGGCGATTTTTTTATTCTCACTGTTTCCCTCATTCCCCTCTCCTTCCCCAAAATCGTGGTGTGTGTGTGGGTGCTAAGCACCGCTTTCGTAGAAGCTCCTAAGCTTCTCTACATCATTTGAAGCCTTCAAAGGTGAGCTACCATCCCACATTTTTCCATACTTGTGGATTTTGTTGCACATGCTTTCATATAATTTTGTTTATGCAAAATGGTTGTAAGGTAGCATGAAACCATTTTGTGTATCTTGCATTTTTCCTCTGTTTTCATTTTATCTCCTTGTGAACACCCCAAATTTTTTAAAACTTTATAAATATTCCCTTTTTTCCCCTGATCCTGTTTTCTGAGTAATTGAATCACTTTTAAATAAAAAATCCAATTTAATTTCTCAAGTTTTCTAAAATTAAATTCATTTTATATATCTGACTCAATTTCGGATCCGGATCCAGATAAAAGTTCCAAATATGAGCTTCGTTGTCCAATTTTTAAATCAAATTCTCAAAATTACCAAAATAATCTTTTAAAGGGCTCAGACACTTCGTCCGGTATCCATTTGGATCCATTGCGTTATATTCCTCGATTCAAGGTTTAAAACTCAAATATTTTTCTCAAAACTTAGGTCCAAACTCATTTTCTGAAGAAATTTCCCCAAAATAACTCTGATTTCTCAGAAAAACCCTCCTTTTGTAAATATTTTCCCAAAAATACAAAAAATAGTTTTATCTCTCGTACTGCTTAGGTTTTAGAATTTTATTTTCAAAAAAATAACAAAAAAAATCAGGAAATGCCGAGAAAAGAATAAAAAAAATCAGAATAATGAAAAAAATGACAAAAAAAATGGCTTTAAAGACCTGTTTTGAAAAAAAATTATTTTAAAAGACCTTTTTTGGAAAATTTTGAGAAAAATTCCCTTTTAACCAAGTTAGGGTTTCTCGGACTCTCGCTCTTCTCTCTCCCACACACTCTCGAAAAACTTTCCTCCAGAAGCTTCTTCTCCACCTCTCGCCCGAACCCTCCATGGCAAACCCCATGTGCGACCTCTCCAACCGCCCGATCCTCCATGTCCACCTTCACCATTCTTCCTCCTCCACTCATCCCTAACAAACCCCTTTCGCAGAACCGCTTGAACCCATCTCCAAACCCTCCATCGCCCGGCCATCGCCCTTCTTTTTGCCTACCTTCTCCCTCCTTCGTCCATCTCTAACAAAATCCCCATATCACCCTTCATCGCCAACCGAATCCTCCTTCCTCCTCTTTAAAAGAAGCACAAAGGGGAAGGGTTCGAGGATCGCTTTCACCCCTCCATCCTTTTGTGTATACGACTCTTCTTCATTCCCTCTTCTCCTCTCTCTTATTTTCCCTTTTTGCTTTATTTTCTCCACCATGTATTCGTCCAGCCCCAGCAATACAGGTTAGTCCTGCAATGAAGGGCCAAGGTAAGTGTCGTCTCCTTCATTTTTTTTTTGTTTCCTTCACCTTAACGCAACCATCGTGGTGTCGTTTTGTTTATTGCAAAACTGACCTACGTATATATGTAAACACCCCAAATTTTCACTCTTATCCAGTGCTTACATTTCATGTGTCATTGCATATCATTGCATGCATTCGGCATACCATCTCATTGCATTGCATAGCATTGCATCTCATTCTTGAGATCCAGCACTCCAGATTTTAAAACATTCAATCCAGATTTGAGTTTTACAACTTTTCTTTCAAAAACAATTTTAAAACCTGGGTTTTTATTCAACATTTTGTCATTTTCCAACCCCCGGGACCTTATATTTTGAAATACTTTCTTAGAAAATGATGTGGATTCATGTTAAATTCAAATTTCAATTGAATTCAATTCTCAGATGAGACCCATTGAGATGGGGTCACTTCTGAATTTCTCTATTCATCAAATTTCTCAAATTTTTGAAAGTTTCAGTCCTATCAAGACTCTGTCCCAGAGTCCAAATCCAGTCAAAAATCTGTTTTGAAGTCTGTTTACTTCCATTTTCATTTATTTCCATTTGTTTTCAAAATTTAGGTCATTTTACAGAGTCCAGTTAGTTCAGGACTCTATTTTAGAGTTCGGTCGAGTTAGGAGTCTAACCCTGACTGTGTTTTCTGACTTATTTCATCATTTCTCGATAAAATCTTTCGAAAATTCTTTCATTTGAATTCTAAAATTTAAAATCTCAGAGTCTTAAGAGTTCAGGACTCTAACTCGGAGTTCCAGTTCGCTTGAGACCCTATTTTCAAAGATCTTGAATTTCAAATGTCGATTTTAACCCTTTTTCAAAGCCATTTTCAGTGTTTATTTCAAAATTTCCAAAATTCGATGTGGGCCCACTCAGTTGGCACCATATCCAGAGGAGTTCTGACTCAGTTAGAACCCTATGACATTTCAAAACTTTGAATTTCAAGTTTGCTTTTGAAAATCCTTTTGAAAACTCCTTCAATTTCAAGTTTAAAATCGCTTTTTGGAAAAAAAAAAAACTCAAGTAGGGCCCACTCGGGGTGGCGCCATATTCGAGTCAGTCAAGGCTAAACTAGGGTTAGTTGATGTCTTGGTTAATGTTAGAGGTTTAGAAGAGTCAAAACCATTTTGAAAAACTCATTTTGAAAGTTAGTTTTTAAAACTAGTATTTTTAAAGGTGTTTTAAAAAACCAAATGTAGAAAATGCCAAGTGGCATTACATTTGGGGATTTTTTAGGAAAGTCTAGGGGTTAATTAGGCATTAGTTTAGATAAGTTAGGTTAGGGGTAGTTAGGTCTTTCCACCCAAAAATCGGCCCCCCCTTTAGAGAGTCCAAAAATTTTCAATTTCTTTTAATTTTTAACCTAATTTTTTATTATAAAAAGGAGCATA
Source organism: Nuphar pumila (assembly GCF_984573655.1). NCBI lineage: Eukaryota > Viridiplantae > Streptophyta > Magnoliopsida > Nymphaeales > Nymphaeaceae > Nuphar > Nuphar pumila. The sequence goes on from NC_143261.1 coordinate 40,666,667, forward strand.
AGGGGGGTCGATTTTCCCAACTTGCTCTCCTTGGGATTCTTGGAGCTTCTCTCTCCTCTCCAGCCCTTCCTCCATTGCTGCAATTCCAAGGTATTTATTTCTTTTAAATTCTTTAGTTTATTTAATACTTTTGTTAATTTAAACATGAATTTAGCCATTAATACCTCCTATTTCATGGATTCAACCATGGTTTCACCTCAAGAACCATCAAGAACCAGCAAGAACGGTCCAAAAAGGTGATCTAACCTTGTTTGGTGTATTTTACAGGGATTTTAATCCATTAGAATTAATTTTAATATGATTCTTTACATTATTAACCAATAAAATACATGATTTACCCTTTTAATGGGTTAAATCTATGTTTTAAAGGTGATATTGAATTCCAGCCATTGATTCCCTGTCTTTATTTTATTTTCATGGTTTATTCATGTTTGTTTTACGTTATATAGCATATAAATAATTTTATTTACTGTTTTATGGTTTATTTTATGGATTTACATTAGTTAATGCATGGTTTTTCAAGTTTCTTAAATTTCTGTGTGTTTTAGGTTTAGAACAGTAAAGATAATGTTATTTCGGATTGAAGTACTCATTGTTTATTTCTAATTTTTTTATATGTGATGCATGCATAAGTTATTGAGTTACTGTAGAAAAATCAGAGGTTTTGGATTTCGGGAACCCTGTAAAAACAATCAGACATCAAATCGGGTTTTTAAAGCTTTAAAATCGTGGTTAAAATAAAAAAGGTAACTTGCTGTTATGATATTTCTCTCATCTTATATCCGATTTTAGATCTGTAAAGTGCTATGGATTCACATTGAGTAGATCTGTCTGCTGTGAAATTTTCGGATTTTTTTATTACTGTTTAGTATTTTTCACCTTTCAGAGAATCTGTTTTTAAACTTAGAACTCGTTAGGGTTTACCAAAACCCTAATCAGACTTGTGTTAGTCATAAATCCCAAACCACAGATCCGATTCATGATCTGTAAAACGTGAGTATTGCTATTTTTCTGTCTACTATTCACCACTAAAATTTTAGAGATTTTTGTTTAGAATTTCTATTTATTTCTGTATTTTCAATCTGAAGTATCCATTTTAGTCCCTGTTGAAAGTGATATATTTTAGCTTAGATTGCCGGAAGGGTTTCTCCCTAATAAAAGATGCTTTTTCCGATCTGTAAATTGGGAAATCTTTGTTTTTTTTCTTAGTTAGTCTCTGTAAAATTTCATAAATTTTCATGGAGATTTGATTCCTGGTTAGGGTCTTGGATTGAAACTGGTTGATAAATTAGGTCAAAAATAGCATATTTTTAGGGTTTGATGCAATGTTCGGGTTAATTTAATGTCAAAAAATTATTTTTATAATTTTAAGTCAAAACTAGGGTTATAACAAGTGAAGGTACCAATTTTTATGGATTTTGGAATCCATTTGATGTCTGAATTAATAAAATTGCAAAACAGGATACCTGAAAGATCCAAAAACACTGTTAAAATCATATTTTTTGTGATATTATTGAATTTTCGTGCATAATCATATAGTTTCAGGGTTTAATCATATTCATAATCATATTAGGATGCTTTAGGTTTAATTTTATGCTCATTTGATTTCATTTAGTGCATAAAACCTAAGTTTTTACCAAAATCTATTTCAGAAAACCCTGATTTCAAGGCCATAGTCTTGCTATCGGGGGCAATTTGGTCATTTGACCTCAATTTCGAAATCCCTAACCCTAATTTTCACATATTTAAGCATGTCACATCATATTTAGCTTAACTTATTTCATTCAAATTTCAAAACTTGCATTTTATCAAAATATCTTTCTAAAAACCATAATTTCAAGGCCATAGTCTTGTTATTAGGGGTATTTTGGTCATTTGGACCCCAATTTCGAAATTCCATATCTGATATTCATTATTTGTTCAATTTGATTTCATATCTTTATCATTTTTATTTAAGGGAATCAAGGAAAAGGCTTATATCTAGCAAAATCCAGTAATTTCTAGATATTACTGGATAAACCTAGAAAAGCCAACATATATTCACTAACAAGTTTTCTAGTTTTGCAGGTACATTGAAGACTTTATTTTTTTCATGTATTTAAATTTCAATAGTGATGTAATTTGTAATTAAACTTTGGAATAAGAATTTACATTTCCTGCTTAGCTTAGGTTGCATTGCATATAGTTTATTTTTATAATTTCAATGTGTGATGGATGATGATTCATGCATATTCAAACTCACCATGGTCTACACGAATGGCACATGCACTAGCTTTTATGAAGTTTATAAACTTGGTGGAATTTGTATTTATGGCCATAGTCAGAATACGAATGATACTTAGATTTATGATCTTCACATTAGCCACATTCAGCCTACACTCTTAGGCTAACTTCAAAATGCACTGCATTTCTCAAAATACAAAAAAGTATTTCTCAAATTCATATTCATTCATTTCATGCATTTGCCAATTCCAATTCAAATTCCAAGTCAAGGAAATTGATTTCCTCAAAATCCCCTAAGTCTTATAGCAAAATCGATTTTCCCAAAAGCATTGAATTTCAAAGAATATTTCAAGTATTTCTCAAGTTCATAAACTCAATTTTCCAAGTTATGCAGTCAATTTCAAAGTTTGAAGTTAGAGAAATCAAAATCTTTCTAAGTCTTATTCAAAAATCGATTTTCTCAAAAATATGGATTTGCCAATGATATTTCAAGTATTTCCCAAGTTCCAAATTCAAATTTGCTAAGTTAGAATTTCAATTTCCAGGTTTGAATTCAGAAAAACCATGTCTCTCAGAATCGATTTTCACCAAATGTCAAGGATTCCTCAAAATCGATTTTTACTTCTCTCAGAAGTATATTTCAAATCCCAATTCACGATTTCCCATGTGATATCTATTTTAAATATTTCAATCATTCAAAGCAAACATCATGTTTTCAAATGTGCATTTTTTGAAAATTCATAGCACATGCCTGATTCTATGTGCATTTAGAAATTAGAATATGATTTAGACAAGTTGAATAGAGTAGAGCATAAGATTGATCATTGGTTCAATTACCCCTGTTAAAGGTGGCAGGAACGGTTGAACTTCGTACCGACAGGCGAGTCCCATTCTACGGAATTTTCCTGCATTTTAAAACGGAGGCAAGTTATTTTCAAAAAAAAAAAAACTATTTCAAAGGTCAGTTTGATTTGCAAAAGTAAAAATTTTGCGATGATAACAGGTTTGGCGACCGTGATGGGACCTGTCTTCGCCTGATCAATTTAATGCTCTACTTAGTTCAAGTTGTCAAAATCGATTTCCATGGAATGTCAGCCTTACTTTATAATATCATGTGAACCTAGGAGCCTAGACTTGAACCCTGCTGACATGGATTGCATGTAGACTAGGTATGGTTTGGTAGGACCATATTGAGGAGGAAATTTTCTTGCTCACATAGACTTAGGTCTAATACAACCCTCCTCAATTTAGGAATTGTATGAAAACAATGTTTGCTTCTTCAAATATTTCAAAATTCTATCTCTTCAGGACTTAGAGCCTTCTGTTTGATTGCATGTGCTCATGTTTTTCAAAAATCACCTCACCTATATTGTCCCGGTCTTCACATTGCTGGGCTCTCTTCCAGAACCATAGTTCGGGACAAAGCCTCATAACTGGGCCACCTATTTGGGTGAAAACCCCCCTGCCACGTACCAAGGGCCATAGTCCAACGTATATCGGCAGGTGCTCAAGGAAGTTGGAAAACTTGTACCTAGAACCGGAGAATTTGATTTTATGCCACGTACATCGAGCCTTGGCTTGAGTATATAGGCATAACTGGATTGGATACAGTTGATCTGAACCTTAGAGTTAGGATTAAGGTCCTATAGCTATTTCAAAATTTGTGCATCTAGAGTCAGCTTTTAGGGAATGCTGTATGTGCATACTTGTTTATGCAGAATGTGATTGAATGTGTTATTTCCTTTTTATTTTCCATATTTTCTGAATTTTCTAAAATACTGGACGATTTTCAAAATTCCCCAATCCATGTCCATATACTGTCCATGTTTTAAATCCTGGACGATTTTCAAAATACTTCATTTTATGAAGTACTTCCTTATATTTCATTAAACCCTGGACAATTTTCATAAAATTCCTCCATTTTCCTCAAAACTCCAGGTGATTTCCCATCCTTCCTGTCTTCTGGATCTCGAATTTCCTACTTTATTTTTATCCTGCCTGCATTTTCCTCAAATTTCCTGTATTTTCCCAAGTCTTATTCCAATTTTCCATGTTTTCCAATCTGATGGCATCCAGTCAGCTTGATTCAGTCTTCCCTGAAGGTCACATCTCCTACGAGGTGCGACAAAATCTTCCCGAACATCGAGTCCTCAGCACCGGATCCTTCTTTCCCCGGTGGTATTATTCATGGCTCAAAAGCTTCTATCGTATGTTTCCGGACCACTTGGACGATTGTGGGTTAGAACTGGCATCCGCAGTGGGAAAGCAAACAGTCAACGGCAATTTGATCCATGTGCTAGCAGAACGATGGAATCCGAGCACTTCTACTTTCTGGTTCCCATGGGGCGAGATGACAGTGCTAATAGATGAATTTTCAGAAATCATGGGATTGCCCAAGCCAGCCGGTCAGCCTGGAGATCCATTGGAGAAGCAGTTTTTGATTAATGTCAAGGGTCTGGACCCCCGAGATGCCTTAGTTTGCATGACGGGACGCAAGTCTTGGCCTCTGATTGAAGAAGATGGAAATGAATATGTGGACCTGCTCGAAATCTACAGACAGTATGGGACATTTGTGGAAGTCAGCTCGTTGTCCAGGACAGCTCGAGAGAGAATTCAGCACGCGATGGTTCTGTGCACGGTGGGATTAGCTTTCTTTCCCGATGGACGGAATTACATGGATATCAGAATAGTTCAGCTTATGAGGAGATGGGGAAGTCGACAGACCAGCCACCTCTCAATAGCCATGGCCGCACTCGCTTTTCTATACCAAGGGTTGACTCGTTTCGCACTCGGAGAATCGATTCTAGTCGAAGGGTGCACCTACGCGTTGCAATCTTGGTTCCTCCGGCATGTGCCAGCCCGAGCCAGTTCATTCAGATACAATGGAGAGAAGCTTCTTCCAGTTGCGCGATACCGGTTTCTGTTCGACAACCTTCAGGAGGAAGAAGTCGTATGAAACTACTTTGATCGTCAGGAATCACCTCCCAGATATACTTACGCTTACGGCAAGCGGTTCAGACTACTTGGCCTGTTCTTCTGCGCATACTATCATCCAGAGCGGTGCGTCAGGCAGTTCTCTCAGAGGCAGAAGCGCGTAGAGATTCGTCCACTATCAGGGGTTCTGCCAGAATTCGACCTCTCATCAGATCAGTGGTCCGGAGCATACCATTTTGCCAGACATGGCTGGGATTCCTTTGTTACTCTCACTATTTTTCCTGGTCCTCGAGTGTCCTCTGATTATCCGAAGTGGTGGAAAATTGTCTGTCCCCCTCCCCTCTGTCAAGTGTATTATTGATAAAATCATGTTTTTCTCCTCAATAAAATTCCTTTATTTTACATTTCACTTTGGTTTGACGACCTCGCCTAGGTAACAAGGCATATTTCCAGTTGTTTATTTTGCAAAGAATAGCAACGCAATTGTCGTAATCCCAGCGACGACTCAATCCTTAGTAATGGGATGCTCTTTCAATTGTCTACCAAAATTCTCAATAAATATTTTCCTCCAAACCAAATTTCCTTCAAAAGCCTAACCATCAATTCTGCCCTGCAGAGAGCGTTAGCAATCTCCAGAGAATTGTCGTGACATTCAATGGTTCATACAAGGTCCAGAAAGAAAACCACATCAGTTGAAGGTGTCGCGTACTCAGTAGCTTCAGAAGAAGAGATGGACTCGCCCCGTAGTCAAGGACAGCAGGTTGAGGACGACGTAGATCCCCAGATGTACGTCATGTTCAAGGAAATGACGAGCAAGATGCTGACAGAGCAAACTGAAGCCAGTACTGAGCAAATTCAGACAAAGCAGAAAGATAAGGGTCATGCAGCCAGAAATGCGAAAATCAGCAAAAAGCAGAGTCGTCATGAGGAAGTATCTGATGAGTCAGAATCAGCTGACGATGCTGACAAGGAATGTGAAAATGAATTCAAAAGGTCGACTCAGGGCCAGGGGTCGGCTTACAAATCCAAAAATCAGTCTGTTGATGACCCTACCCAGTCACAATTAAAAGATATGATGAGAATGGTCAAAGATCTGCAGGCCCGCGACAAGGGCAAGAAAGTCTTCACCAGCGAAGACTTCTATGATGGTTTAGATGGAGACGACAATCTAGATAATCTCCCCAGAAAATTTATCAAGTTTGATGGTTCTGGCGACCCTAAAGCTCACCTCGCCATGTTTTTCGCTGAATGTTCACGATTCAAGCGTGACAATCGGGCACTCTTCCTTTGCTTCCCTCGCAGTCTGGAGGGAACGACAACTAAATGGTACTCGGAGCACATCAACCCCATAGAGCTGAAAGAATTTGATAAGGTGGTGAATATGTTCATTGAGCGCTTTATGTTCAATGCTGAGGCGCTCCTGACCCTCAGCCACCTCTGTGGCCTGAAACAGAGAGAAAATGAAAAGGCCCGAGATTTTATCCACCGCTGGAGGTCAGATTGCAATAAGATGAGAGACCCCATATCAGAAGGGCATGCTTTGTTCTTGATTCTAAGCAATTTCTCGCAACCTCTAAAAGGCCTCATCTCTACTGCGCCATCCAGATCATTTATTGAGTTAACAGAGCGGGCCGAATGGCTCGAGTTAAGCATGGAAAACGGTTGTTATGAAGGCTTTACTTTTGCTAAGAACAACAATCAGAATGAGTCAAAAAAGAAGACTCATTTCGCCCACTCTGCCAGAAATGATAAACAGAATCATCGCAAGGGGCAGAATAGAGACTTCTGTTATGGGGCAGGAGGTTCAAACAAGAATGACCAGAAAGGAAAGTCGATCCCGCAATTCAGCAAGCCGCTTCAGCTAGAGCAGGGACCAAAACCCTGAGAGAAAGTGAAGCACGAAGGATAGAGCTATGAGAGGAAGTTCACTCCATTAGATCAATCACTCGAGACTGTGCTCGAGTACCTGTTGACCAAGGAGATGGTCAAATTGCCCAGGCTGGTCGATCCTTCCGCTCCTATGGGAAAATTAAAAGACCAATTCTGCAAATTTCATCGAACAGTGGGGCACAACACTGAGAATTGCTTTGTTCTGAAGAACATTGTTCAGGACCTTATTGATAAAAATCTTCTGGTAGAAGGTGCGAAAGATGAAAATATAGATATTCTAAAAGAGCCATTTCCTCGTCATTCTACAGTAGTCATCACCGAACAGTCGTTTCAACCACAGGAGCATATCAGGCCGTGCTCTGAAAATGATATGCAAGCTCGGCATCAGGTCCTGGTATTGCAACAGGCTCAGTCCAAGGCCCAGAAGATGGACCTTATTTCAGCTTTCGGCAAAATGAAAGTATCTGACAAGCCCGCTGGGGTATCTCCCGAGGTAGCCAGAAGTATGCCATGGCTCCCTAAGCATCTCATTAAGTCCACCCCAAAGAAAAGCGGGACATCCACTCTAAAGCCTATTACAACATTATCCAATGTCTCAATTTTGGACTTAACCCAAGCTTCCGCTAAACATCAGCAAGTATTAAATAATCTGTTGCAAAAAATCAAGGTGAAACCAAGCATAACTCCGAAAGACATGGCCCACATAGTCAATCAGGCCATGACTAATGCTCTAGTTACTTTCTCCGAGGAGGATCTCCCTAAACCTCATGTATTTCACAACAATGCCTTATATGTTGTGGTTCGAACCAGAGGGATGACAGTTCCTCATGTGCTGATCGATGGAGGCAGCAACCTCAATATATGTCCGAAAATGACCGCCAAAGCTTTGGGCATTAAAAAAGAAGAATACATTCCAGATCCAATCACCATTTATGGGTTCGACAATCATGGCCAAACAGCGAAAGGAAAAATCTTCCTGGAGATCTTCATTGACTACTCGGTCCATTCAATTCTCTTTCACGTGGTCAATGTGCCGCCCACTTATAATCTGCTTCTCGGGAGACCATGGATCCACAACACAAATGCAGTACCGTCTACTCTGCATCAGTGCATCAAGTGGTCAAAAGGTGGTATGATCACGACAGTCTTAGGCGAAGATCCGGAGCAGAGGCTAGCACAGCCCATGGTTCCCAGGCCCTCTTTCACTACTGATATCCCTAGCATTAGGGGTATTAAAGAGGTCAGCTTCGAAGAGGATTCAGGAATAATACAGACGGCAGAGCAACCCGAGCATACAGTGGCTGCGACCCGATGGGGAGGCCCACAGTTCTTCAAGATTGGAGGACGAATTGATTATAGCGCACTTAAGGGTCATCCTCTATTCTCCCAATTTATGAAAGCTAAAAAGGGATTTGATTTACTAGTGAAGCACGGCTACCAGCCTTTTCAAGGCCTAGGCAAAAATGAAGATGGTCGTCTTGAACTAGTGATTCCTCAGCATTGCCCTAAAAGGACCGGATTGGGCTTTAATGGCCGAATATCTCGGAAGGGCACTGTTTTCATTAAGGGAACGCATTAGAAGAATTCATTTGTCTATCCTTTTCTATTCTTTTGTCGGGATGATATCCCATTTCATTCTCATCATTGTCATTTTGATTAATTCTGTCTTTCAATAAAGTTGCAAGTTTCCTTTGTCTATCTTGGTGCCATTTGTCTCTTTACTTCTCAATATTAAATCTTCACAAAATTGAAATCATTTTGCTCTTTTATCTTTCCAATTATTTTCAATAAAAGCAATTTATTTCATGATGAGCAATTTCCCTAAATCAATTTATCCTCCAAATTTTCAGAATGTCTTCCCGATCTATCAAGAAGCTCGTCTTTAATCCAAAAGCCTGTTCGAAATCAGCAATAATTCATCAGGTCAGAATAAGAACAGAATGTAGTCAGACTGCAAAGCAGTCAGAAGAATCCGCAGAGTTCGATTCAGCTCTTCAAGAACTGCCAGAATTTGCATCGGTTTAGAAGCAAGATGAGCCATCATCCTTAGTTCAAGATCCAACTGAGGATATCAATATCGGATCAGAAGACGATCCTAGAATTCTCAAGATTGGCAGTGGTTTGAGTCCAGGAGAGAAAGAAAGGCTCACTAATTTCCTCAAGCAGCATGAAGAAGTATTCGCATGGACTTATGAGGATATGCCAGGTTTAGATCCGAAATTGGTGGAACATCGCCTCGTTCTGAAGCCTGAGGCGAAACCAGTCAAGCAGAAGTTGAGAAAAATGGATCCTCGAATCAAGCAACAGGTCAAGGAAGGACTTGAGGATCTGCTTAAAGCAGGATTCATTCGAGCAATTGATTACCCGGATTGGTTGGCGAATATCGTAGCAGTTCCTAAGAAGAATGGTAAAGTGCGAATCTGTATCGACTTCCGTGATCTCAATAAAGCCACTCCGAAGGATGACTATCCGCTCCCAAACATTGATCTCCTAGTCGATAGCACAGCCGATCATGCTATGTTTTCCTTTATGGACGGATACTCCGGATATAATCAAATCAAGTTGGCCGCTCGCGACCAATCCAAAACATCCTTTACCACGCCATGGGGCACTTTCTGTCACACGGTTATGCCTTTTGGGCTCAAGAATGCTGGAGCCACTTATCAGCGCGCTATGGTCGTTATTTTCCATGATCAGATGCACAAGACTATGGATGCATATGTCGATGATATTCTGGTGAAATCCAAAGAAGAGGAAGATCACATCGAAGCTCTTAATCAAGTTTTCAAGCGACTCATTCTTTACAAGCTAAGACTCAATCCACAAAAATGTGTCTTTGGAGTCGAATCAGGCAAGTTGCTATGCTTCTTGGTCAACAAGAAGGGGATAGAAATGGATCCCGCTAAGGCCAAAGCTATCATTGGCATGCCACCCCCGACTAATCTCAAAGAATTGCGTAGCCTTCAAGGACGCATGCAATCAATTCGGCGATTCATTTCTAATTTGGCCATGAGATGTGAGCCTTTCAATCATTTGCTCAGAAAAGGAGTGAGGTTCGAATGGGGACCAGAGTGTCAGCAGTCGTTCGAACGCATCAAGAAATATCTTCTCAATCCTCCTGTTTTAAAGCCGCCAGAATTAGGGAAACCCCTATTGCTATACATTTCAGTTAATCGAGTTGCTTGCGGCGGATTCTTGGCGCAATACAAAGAAGGCAGCTTGATAGAACATGCCATTTACTATGTGAGCAAGACCTTTATTGATTACGAGAAGAAATACTCTCAGATAGAGAAGACGTGTTTAGCTCTGGTATGGATGTGTCAGAAATTGAGGCATTATCTATTGGCGTCTGAAGTCAAGATTCTATCTAAATTAAATCCTCTCAAGTACGTTCTTGAACAACCATTTCTCAGCGGACGAATCGTCAAATGGCAAGTCCTATTAATGCAATACGACTTGGAATATGTCTCTCAGCAATCTATCAAAGGCCAAGCAATTGCAGACCAATTAGCAGAGGATGTTAAAGCTGAGGATGATTTCCCCGATGAGCGGATCTACAATATTCAACAATCCCCAATTTGGAATTTATTCTTCGACGGTTCCAAGAATATGGCAGGTATAGGAATCGGAATTCTGCTAATCACACCAAAGAAAGAGATGATTCCATTTTCTCTTAAACTGGATTTTCAATGCACTCACAATATGGCCGAGTATGAAGCTTTGATACAAGGTCTGAAAATTCTACAGGACTTCAATGTCAAAAGAGTGCATGCTTATGGCGACTCCTTGCTCGTCGTCAATCAAGTCCTAGCCGAATGGCAAGTGAAAGATCAGAAAATACTTTCTTACCAGAAGATTGTCTCAGCTCTTGCCAACAAATTCGAAGAATTCCAACTTTTCTATATCAAGAGAGATTTCAATCAAGTTGCAGACAGTTTAGCTAATCTGGGATCCATCATGTCTTTCATGAGTGGAGAATCTTGTCACTCATTTGAAATTTGCAGACTTGATCAACCCGCTTTCATCCCAGTAGAGCAGATAAACCAGGCTGAGCAGAAGAAGAAGCCTTGGTATCATGATATCAAGAATTTCATTAAAACTGGCAAATTTCCTCCAGAATTATCAAAGAGAGAGCAGCGAGCAATTCAACGCATGTCTGCTCGATATTTTATTCTTGTCGACGTCCTTTATCGTCGTGGATTCAGTTCTGAATATTCCAGATGTTTAGACGAAGAAGAAGCCAAAGAAGTTGTGCAAGAAGCACATGAAGGCATTTGCGGTGGTCATGTTGGCTATCAGACTCTTGTCAAACAAATCATCCGAGCAGGATATTATTGGAGAACTGTGCAACAAGATTGCTATCGTTTTATAAAGAAGTGCGTTTAATGTCAGATGCATGCGCCTTCCATTCATGCGCCAGCGACATACTTGCAATCTGTCGTCTCGCCATGGCCATTTTCCATGTGGGCTTTCGATGTTGTAGGCCCCATCACTCCTTCAGCCTCCAATGGTCATAAATATTTTCTTGCCGCAACAGAATATTTTACTAAATGGGTAGAAGCAGTCACTCTACACACAGTAGAAGGTCGACACGTGGTTTCTTTCATCCATAAGAATATCCTTTGCCGTTTCGATATACCGCATGATATTGTGTCGGATAATGGCAGACATTTCAAGAATGAGAGAATGAGGACATTCTGCTCAAAGTTCAAAATTCATCATCATTTTTCCGCTCCTTATTATCCTCAAGGGAATGGTCAGGCAGAGGCCACCAACAAGATTCTGATTCGAATCCTGGAGCGAACTTTAGAAACGGGCCGTGACTGGCATGAAAAGATTCATGATGCATTATGGGCACACAGAACCACCATTCGAACTCCAACGAATGCTACTCCGTCAGAACTTGTCTACGGAACTGAAGCAGTACTACCTCTACATGTTCAGAAACCTGCTCTGAAATTTGCATCACTTCTAGAATTACCTCTTGATCAGTATCAGCAACAGCGACTGGTACAACTTGATTTGCTCGATGAAAGAAGGCTCAGAGCAGCAGAGCATGCTCAATCCTATCGCCAGAGGATAGCCCGACAATATGCAAAATATGTCATTGAGAGAAAATTTTGGGTCAATGATCTAGTGCTCAGATCAACAGCTTATCTCAGGCACCGCCCGGGTGGCAAATGGTCGCCAAATTGGGAGGGTCCTTATGTTGTCAAAGAGGCACTACCTCGCAATTCATATCGGCTCATCAATGCTGATGGAATAGAATTACCAGATCCCATCAATGCTCGACATTTGAAAAAATTCTATACTTGAACAATTTCCTATTCTTTGTAATTCTTCCAAATTTTCTTCAATGATGATCAAAATTCTTTTTTCCAGTTACACTAGGGCATTTTAAAATTTTGTTTTTATCTACAAGTATCCTGTATGCAGGCAGGATAAACAAATCTCTCATTTCACGCACTTGTGCATTCATGTGCATCAATTTGCATTCATTTGCATTCAATCGCATTAATAACGATCTGGTCGGTATTGAGATTTCAACTATCAATCCCATCACAATTCCTAACGATTCAAGATTGAAAGACAATCACAAGAACTGAACCAAAATCCAGTATCCAAACTGGTACATTTTTAAACCGGTATGCATACCAGTATCCTTTCAAAATCGAGCACTCGTGTTAGTGTTCCACTGAATGGTCATGTCAGTCGACCTCTTGAGTTTAGTCTTCGTGCTGATCACTTATCCAATTCCCAAATTTCTAGTTTCCAATTTCCAAATATCAATTTCCAAATTCCAAAATTCCCAATTTCTAATTTCCAATTTCCAAATATCAATTTCCAAACTCCAAAATTCCCAATTTCTAATTTCCAATTTCCAAATATCAATTTCCAAATTCCAAAATTCCAAAATTCCAAATTTCTAATTTCCAAATTCCAAATATCAATTTCCAAATTCCAAAATTCCCAATTTCTAATTTCCAATTTCCAATTTCCGAATATCAAATTCCAAACTTCCAATTTCTAATTTCAAATATCAAAATTTCAATTTCAAAAATTCAAAATTCAAAATTCCAAATTTCGACCTTTTGGTCACCCAATACCCAATTCCAAAAAAATTTATCTTGCGAGAGACTCTTTGTATAGGGAGAGTTCGAGGGAGCTCGCACTTTTCGCATGCTATCCAATTCGTTCACTTAGCCCCTTTTTAGGGAGAGTTTGAAGGGACTCGTGCCTTTGTGAACCGTTTGCAAAACAAAATTCCAATTTCACACAAGGAACCCTTTTTATAGGGAGAAACTCGACGGAGACTTGCTTTCCTTATGGCACCATAATTTCAGACTAGGCCATTTCATCATGAAGTACCCTCTTTTCAGGGAGAGTGTGATGAACTCGTTCCTTCATGACCAATTTACCAACCTCACCAATTCCGGCCCCCTTTCCATAAGAGAAGCCTAATATTAGGAAGTTTTGACGAAAGCTTAATTTCTCTTCGAAAGTTCGTTTTGCAAACACCTCCTCTTCAGGGAAGAGAGGAGTAATTCCCAAATTCCAATTTCTGAATCTTCTCCTTTGGGGAAAGGAGAAGAGAATTTATGTCATGGATGCGTTGCGTTGTGCTTCAAATGCTCGCTTTCACAAAAGGATTTCAAGAAAATTTTGTCAATTTGTCATTAAATATTTGTTGATTTCAAAAATCTTTATTGCACAAAATTATTACTTCAGAATACCTCCACTATTACTTTCGAAAGGGCAATGCTTTCGCGAAAAAGGATTCAAAATTCAAAATCTTTCTATTGGCCAACCAAAAGGATGAAGAATAAATCCGCGATATGGCCAGTAAAGAGAATTCAATGTTGTTGCAAAGCCATGAGTGATTGATATTGATCGCAATCAATGGCATATTTTTAAAGACCATTCTTGAAAAATAAAGCAGTCGAAATATCCTGGGTGATACAGAAAAATCCACTCAATTTTCATATCTCCTCAATCACCTAAGCTGCAATTAAATATCTGCAAAAGGGATCTCTCAATTGTCGTCAAGATGAAGGCAAATTAAGCGAGTCGACCCCCGGGGCCAAAGAAGATTTGGATCATCTCCAAGATGACGGAGTTTGTGACGGATCCTTCCAGGGAAAGTTCAGATCACCGTCGAGATGAAGGCGAGTATGATGAGCCTACCGACAAACCCTAAAAGGTATTTAATTTCTGCTATCATCAAGAGATTTCCTACCAAAGAGCCCATAACTATCAAGATAATCCCTGAGAGAAAAGAAGGATCAGAACATCTCTGAGATGAAGGAGTTTGTGACGTACCCTTCCAAAAAAAAAAAAAGAGTGCAGAAAGATCATCATGAGAAAAGAATCCCAGGATATCAGAATGCCGAATCTATCAAGAATCTTCTTTAACTTTGTGAAATTCTTTTATCAATATTCTTTTACCAATAGCTCTCGCAATATCAAGAATACTTTCTTTCTCGTCCATATCAAGGAAATTGATAGCTTCTTTGAAAGAAAGCCAATCGCAAGCAATTTGAATTCGAATCTTGATTCTACGGAGTTAAGCCCAGTCGGAGGTAATACTTCAGGTAGAAAAAAGGGAATACTTTCAAAACAATGTGCATCAGTTTCAATCAACAACAATTTTCAATATTTTGACAATATTTTCTAGCTATCCTGGCATGAAGCGAGAGCTTGAGGTTCATCTTTGGCGCATCCTGACACCATCCCTTTTTAGGACTTGATTACGGGAGTTTTCAAGATTCCTTCCCTTCTTTGGTATAATTTGAGCGCCTGGGCTCTCAGATTCGCATACTTCCCTGTGTCCCCACTGTCCCACCATAGACAGTCCAATTTCGGCTTGAGGTTAGGCCACCAATTTCAGCAAAAGGCAATTTCAAAAGTTAATTAGTCTCAGCAATGAGACGCCCAAAATCAAATCCCTTTTTAAACTTTAGGGACCCCAATTTCCTTCCTTTTGCAAAAACCCTATCGGATTCATTGTGCGGAAATCCGAAGCTTCCATCACAGTCTCTTCTTTCGAGGATTCCGTCCATTTTCTTCCCAATCAGGTTAAGGGTATAAACCTGGGCCTCCTTTGATGAGGTATTCCATTTCCACCCAATCAGGTCAAGGGTACAAACCTGAGCCTCATGTGATGAGGTATTTCATTTCCCAATCAGGTTAAGGGTTAAGCCTGAGCTTCGTTCCATACGAGGTATTTCCCGTCCCATCCAGGTTAAGGGCAAAACCTGAATCTCATTTCTTTTTTAAGTAAAATTTTCTCCTTATTCTCCATTTCATATCTAATATCATCATTTGAATTAATTCTTTCATACCCAGTCAGATTCATCTAACTGAGGCATTTTTATAATCCAAATTTTGTGTGTTTTCTTTGCCACTAAGCTCGGCTTTCAACCGGCTTAGCAGCAAAGAGGGGCATCTGTAAACACCCCAAATTTTCACTCTTATCCAGTGCTTACATTTCATCTGTCATTGCATGCATTCGGCATACCATCTCATTGCATTGCATCTCATTTTTGAGATCCAGCACTCCAGTTTTTAAAACATTCAATCCAGATTTGAGTTTTACAACTTTTCTTTCAAAAACAATTTTAAAACCCGGGTTTTTATTCAACATTTTGTCATTTTCCAACCCCCGAGACCTTATATTTTGAAATACTTTCTTAGAAAACGATCTGGATTCATGTTAAATTCAAATTTCAATCGATTTCAATTCTCAGATGAGACCCATTGAGATGGGGTCGCTTCTGAATTTCTCTATTCATCAAATTTCTCAAATTTTTGAAAGTTTCAGTCCGATCAAGACTCTGTCCCAGAGTCCAAATCCAGTCAAAAATCTGTTTTGAAGTCTGTTTACTTCCATTTTCATTTATTTCCATTTGTTTTCAAAATTTAGGTCATTTTACAGAGTCCAGTTAGTTCAGGACTCTATTTTAGAGTTCGGTCGAGTTAGGAGTCTAACCCTGACTGTGTTTTCTGACTTATTTCATCATTTCTCGATAAAATCTTTCGAAAAATCTTTCATTTGAATTCTAAAATTTTAAATCTCAGAGTCTTAAGAGTTCAGGACTCTAACTCGGAGTTCCAGTTCGCTTGAGACCCTATTTTCAAAGATCTTGAATTTCAAATATCGATTTTAACCCTTTTTCAAAGCCATTTTCAGTGTTTATTTCAAAATTTCCAAAATTCGTTGTGGGCCCACTCAGTTGGCACCATATCCAGAGGAGTTCTGACTCAGTTAGAACCCTATGACATTTCAAAACTTTGAATTTCAAGTTTGCTTTTGAAAATCCTTTTGAAAACTCCTTCAATTTCAAGTTTAAAATCGCTTTTTGGAAAAAAAAAAACTCAAGTAGGGCCCACTCGGGGTGGCGCCATATTCGAGTCAGTCAGGGCTAGACTAGGGTTAGTTGATGTCTTGGTTAATGTTAGAGGTTTAGAAGAGTCAAAACCATTTTGAAAAACTCATTTTGAAAGTTAGTTTTTAAAACTAGTATTTTTAAAGGTTTTTAAAGGTGTTTTAAAAAACCAAATGTAGAAAATGCGAAGTGGCATTACATTTGGGGATTTTTTAGGAAATTCTAGGGGTTAATTAGGCATTAGTTTAGATAAGTTAGGTTATGGGTAGTTAGGTCTTTCCACCCAAAAATCGCCCCCCCCCCTTTAGAGAGTCCAAAAATTTTCAATTTCTTTTAATTTTTAACCTAATTTTTTATTATAAAAAGGAGCATAAGGGGGGTCGATTTTCCCAACTTGCTCTCCTTGGGATTCTTGGAGCTTCTCTCTCCTCTCCAGCCCTTCCTCCATTGCTGCAATTCCAAGGTATTTATTTCTTTTAAATTCTTTAGTTTATTTAATACTTTTGTTAATTTAAACATGAATTTAGCCATTAATACCTCCTATTTCATGGATTCAACCATGGTTTCACCTCAAGAACCATCAAGAACCAGCAAGAACGGTCCAAAAAGGTGATCTAACCTTGTTTGGTGTATTTTACAGGGATTTTAATCCATTAGAATTAATTTTAATATGATTCTTTACATTATTAACCAATAAAATACATGATTTACCCTTTTAACGGGTTAAATCTAGGTTTTAAAGGTGATATTGAATTCCAACCATTGATTCCCTGTTTTTATTTTATTTTCATGGTTTATTCATGTTTGTTTTACGTTATATAGCATAGAAATAATTTTATTTACTGTTTTATGGTTTATTTTATGGATTTACATTAGTTAATGCATGATTTTTCAAGTTTCTTAAATTTCTGTGTGTTTTAGGTTTAGAACAGTAAAGATAATGTTATTTCGGATTGAAGTACTCATTTTTTATTTCTGATTTTTTTATATGTGATGCATGCATGAGTTATTGAGTTACTGTAGAAAAATCAGAGGTTTTGGATCTCAGGCACTCCGTCAAAAAAATCAGACATCAAATCGGGTTTTTAAAGCTTTAAAATCGTGGTTAAAATCAAGAAGGTAACTTTCTGTTATGATATTTCTCTCATCTTATATCCGATTTTAGATCTGTAAAGTGCTATTGATTTACGTTGAGTAGATCTGTCTTCTGTAAAATTTTACGATTTTTTGAACACTGTTTAGTATTTTTCTCCTTTCAGAGAATCTATTTTTAAGCTTAGAACTCGTTAGGGTTTACCAAAACCCTAATCAGACTTGTGTTAGTCATAAATCCCAAACCACAGATCCGATTCATGATCTGTAAAAAGTGAGTATTACTATTTTACTATCTACTGTTCACCACTAAAATGTTAGAGATTTTTGTTTAGGATTGCTATTTATTTCTGTATTTTCAATCTGAAGTAGCCATTTTAATCCCTGTTGAAAGTGATATATTTTAGCTCAGATTGCCGGAAGGGTTTCTCCCTAACCGGAGATGCTTTTTCCGATCTGTAAATTGGGAAATCTCTATTTTTCTTTATAGTTAGTCTCTGTAAAATTTCATAAATTTTCATGGAGATTTGCCCATGGTTCGGGTCTCGGATTGAAACTGGTTGATAAATTAGGTCAAAAATAGCATATTTTTAGGGTTTGATGCAATTTTCGGGTTAATTTAATGTCAAAAAATTAATTTTATAATTTTAAGTCAAAACTAGGGTTATAACAAGTGCAGGTACCAATTTTTATGGATTTTAGAATCCATTTGATGTCTGAATTAATAAAATTGCAAAACAGGATACCTGAAAGATCCAAAAACACTGTTAAAATCATATTTTTTGTGATATTATTAGATTTTTGTGCATAAGCATATAGTTTCAGGGTTTAATCATATTCATAATCATATTAGGATGCTTTATGTTTAAGTTTATGCTCATTTGATTTCATTTAGTGCATAAAACCTAAGTTTTTACCAAAATCTATTTCAGAAAACCCTGATTTCAAGGCCATAGTCTTGCTATCGGGGGCAATTTGGTCATTTGACCTCAATTTCGAAATCCATAACCCTAATTTTCACATATTTA
The DNA here is from genome assembly GCF_984573655.1 of Nuphar pumila. Lineage (NCBI taxonomy): Eukaryota > Viridiplantae > Streptophyta > Magnoliopsida > Nymphaeales > Nymphaeaceae > Nuphar > Nuphar pumila. The sequence goes on from NC_143261.1 coordinate 40,685,220, forward strand.
AGCATGTCACATCATATTTAGCTTAACTTATTCCATTCAAATTTCAAAACTTGCATTTTATCAAAATATCTTTCTAAAAACCCTAATTTCAAGGCCATAGTCTTGTTATTAGGGGTATTTTGGTCATTTGGACCCCAATTTCGAAATTCCATATCTTATCTTCATTATTTGTTCAATTTGATTTCATATCTTTATCATTTTTATTTAAGGAAATCAAGGAAAAGGCTTATATCTAGCAAAATCCAGTAATTTCTAGATATTACTGGATAAACCTAGAAAAGCCAACATATATTCACTAACAAGTTTTCTAGTTTTGCAGGTACATTGAAGGCTTTATTTGTTTCATGTATTTAAATTTCAATAGTGATGTAATTTGTAATTAAAGTTTGGAATAAGAATTTACATTTCCTGCTTAGCTTAGGTTGCATTGCATATAGTTTATTTTTATAATTTCAATGTGTGATGGATGATGATTCATGCATATTCAAACTCACCATGGTCTACACGAATGGCACATGCACTAGCTTTTATGAAGTTTATAAACTTGGCGGAATTTGTATTTATGGCCATAGTCAGAATATGAATGATACTTAGATTTATGATCTTCACATTAGCCACATTCAGCCTACACTCTTAGGCTAACTTCAAAATGCACTGCATTTCTCAAAATACAAAAAAGTATTTCTCAAATTCATATTCATTCATTTCATGCATTTGCCAATTCCAATTCAAATTCCAAGTCAAGGAAATTGAATTCCTCAAAATCCCCTAAGTCTTATAGCAAAATCGATTTTCCCAAAAGCATTGAATTTCAAAGAATATTTCAAGTATTTATCAAGTTCATAAACTCAATTTTCCAAGTTATGCAGTCAATTTCAAAGTTTGAAGTTAGAGAAATCAAAATCTTTCTAAGTCTTATTCAAAAATCGATTTTCTCAAAAATATGGATTTGCCAATGATATTTCAAGTATTTCCCAAGTTTCAAATTCAAATTTGCTAAGTTAGAATTTCAATTTCCAAGTTTGAATTCAGAAAAACCAAGTCTCTCAGAATCGAGTTTCACCAAATGTCAAGGATTCCTCAAAATCGATTTTTACTTCTCTCAGAAGTATATTTCAAATCCCAATTCATGATTTCCTATGTGATATCTATTCTAAATATTTCAATCATTCAAAGCAAACATCATGTTTTCAAATATGCATTTTCTGAAAATTCATAGCACATGCCTGATTCTATGTGCATTTAGAAATTAGAATATGATTTAGACAAGTTGAATAGAGTAGAGCATAAGATTGATCCTTGGTTCAATTACCCCTGTTAAAGGTGGCAGGAACGGTTGAACCACGTACCGACAGGCGAGTCCCATTCTACGGAATTTCCCCGCATTTTAAAACGGAGGCGAGTTATTTTCAAAAAAAAAAAAACTATTTCAAAGGTCAGTTTGATTTGCAAAAGTAAAAATTTTGCGATGATAACAATATGCAAGATTAACAGGAATGAATGTGTTCCAACAAATTTTTCTTTCTTTCTTTTTTTTTCCTATTTTTCATTTCAATTTTTTTTTTGAGTTACGATCTGTTCTTTTCCTTTTTTTTGCCTTGATTCCCGTTTTAGTTCCAGTTGCTCTGATTCTTGCTTGATTTCTCGATTTTAATTTTGTTTTGATTCCCTGTTTTGACCCCCCCCCCCCCATTCCTTTCTTCATTATCCTCGTACGGGAGTATTATTATCGGTATTTTCATTTTGGTTTTACATTCCAGGTTATATCAGATTTATTTAAATACCCGAAATCAGTTGTCTATGCCAGTGGGTTTGCATTTTTTTTTCTTCCTTCTATTCACCTAGGTTTGGTTTCCACCACCATGTTCTGAGTTAGTATGGCGTCACCAGTCTTTGATCTATTATTGGTTCCACAAGGTCTGTTTTAACTTAATAGACTGAATCGGCATTATCTGTGCATTAAGTTTTATTTTCTTCATCATTATTGTATCTTAGTTTTATATACTACGTAACAAATGAATCCCTTAGTTGAACATCGATTCGTTGTTGTTTTCTCCAGCTCCTGTTGTATTCTGAATTATGCTTGTTTTCTGTGTTGTTCATATCACCTCTATTCATTAGCGTAGTTTCATCGTTGTTTTAGTTTTGATGTTCTCTCCATCGGCGTCATTTAGTCATCATATTATATTTGATTTGGATGCTCTCTGGTTTATCATACGTTTTGACCCTCTGTACTTTATTGAAATGGTGAGCACTTTGGGTATGTTGACTTTTGCATATTGGTCTGCATCTACACATCACGTCTGGGAAATGGTAGGAATATGAGTCTTTGAGCTCCAATGAGAATTGATCATTCCTTCTTTGTTCTCCATGTGACGATAAAAAAAAATCAGTTAGCTAAGTACAAAGGTGATGGTGTTGTCCAGAGTTATTAGATTAGGTGTGAAATTATCTGAAGAATTTGAATAGCTCCGTTGCTTTGCAGTCATCCACACAGCACCGCGCCTGCGATATTCATTTTCCTGTACTATATAGCATTTGCATACTCACTGCAGGCACTCCAGAATGATTGAATATAGTATCTGCACATCCCCAATCATCATGCCATTTTCACAGCATCATACATTCAATATTTTGCCTGCGTCTTTATTTCCCACTAATCACCCGCTGCTACAACCTCACCTACATAGCTTTGTATGGCTACACCTGTTATTACTTGTCAACTTCCAGTACTATGATTCAACATATCCCATCTTATTTCTTACACTTTGTTCTGTTATTGTGCTTCTCATCTCGTGCATATTCTATACCTGGGAGCTTTTAGTTGTGTTAGCACCATGCCTTTGTTATGTGTGTTTGCCTTCTCTATCTAGCATTGATTATCAGTTACAGCAATCCCTCCCTCCCCTGCGTCTCCAGCTAAAATAAGATTTCAGTATCTCAGCAATGTGGATCAGATTCCAATCAACGTCATATGCTTGAAGCATGGTATGCCCATCATAAGGTGTGATTCTACCTCTTAAGGATGGTGGATGGTCATTTCCCAAGGAAAGGCTCTTGCAGATACCCACCAGTGATACCGATTTAATCTATATTTGCCATTAAATTGATTCTGGATCTCTGCAGTTATCATTTCCTATGTTTAGATCATACTAGTGAATTCAATCAATTAATCTACATCTCCAGTAAGTAATTTGATTATTACATGGTTTATTGTTTATTCTTGGTATCAAATCTCTCTGTTTGGATTTAGATATATTCTCACATTGGATTGTCTTTCACAGGGAGCTAAAATCGGGTGTCCTGTGGGCTCATAACTAGAGCTTCTGATTATAATGGAAACTTGAAGTCCATCGGATTGAAATCAGCCCTCCTCACTATCCTCTGCAATGTTAAAGTCAAAGGGCACCGTAGATCCAGAGAGACCGGCAGGTAAGTATAAGAAACCTCGATCATATTTCGCTAGATTAAGGTCTTAAATGAAATTATGGTTGGCATGTACCGAAGCCTTCTTTCTATAATACTATACACCTAAATCTGGTTGTGAAATTCAGAAGTGGTAGCAGAGCATCTCTGAAATGGTTAATAGAATCTGACATATGAGCTGATAGAGTTCATCTAGGATGAACCAGTAGTTTTATTCCATAAGAAATTCTGATAAATAACATTATGGGTGAATGAACCATGATACAAATTCTTTAGGGCAAGAACGTGATCAACCACGGAGTTTGACCAGAAGGTCACGAGAGAATTAAATTGCAGGAGGCGGATCCAAAGAAGATGACTAAAAAGGAAAAAGGTAAGTGCTAATGTGCATAGAGTGCAGATCCGTAGGAGAAGTCATGATACTGATAGTGAAATCATGAGTCCCAAGAATGAAATTATGGACAAATGCTACAAAAATGGGCGTAAATCTGGGATAGCCTTCAATTATATTTTCAGGCTTTGCTTAAGAAAGTCTAAAAAAAAGAGAGAAAGAAGACTTCACTCCTGTTTTATTTCTTGCAGCAGCATCGGTTATATCCTTTTCAATTAATTGTTTCCAAATAGCAAAAGTTGACCCAAGTTTTGAAAGGCAGGAATTGACTGGTACTCAATTCTGTTTCATAATCCCACGTTCTAATTACACAAACTTAATTTCTCAATCATGGAGTCTATAGCCATCATTTTCTGGGTATAAGCACTTAAGATTTTAATTTGACAAATCCAAAATTACTTTAGAGAGCAATGATACATATCGATCCAGATGACCGTACACAAGGTCATAAGCCTCTTGTCTCGAGCGATTATTGGATCTTGTCCTTTGATAGCTTTTTACCCATTACAACTCTATCTATCAAGGTATCCAGATTCCTTGATATGGTCATCATTCGTGAGTTGTTCGGCTGTCACCGCATAGACACGACCTGCCACAGGTTTCTGCTCTATTCTGGATAGTGGCAGTCATTGTTGTTGTACTTGTTGAGAGGGTCCTCCAGATCCCATATTTCTTTGTTGAAAATCTGAGGCCTTCTTACGACATTCTCTCACACGATGCCCTGGTTTGCCGCAATACAGGCAACCTCTCGTATCACGAGGACAAACCCCTCCGGGATGATCAAAGCTACACCTCGGGCATCGAAAATTAGGCTGTTGATAGAGCTGATTTGCTTCTACCATCTGCAATGGTTGCGCGGCCTGTGGAGTAAAGTTGTTGTCTTGAAAATTCCTCTTATAAAAAGGTGGTCGTGAGTCCTGGCCACCTGGTAACGTCCTCTTATTGTTCCCACCATCAACTACGGGCCTCTTTGTTATGATCCCCTTAGATCGTGCCCAATCCTCGCTAATCTTTGAAGATGCTGCCACAGCAGCTTGAAAAGTCGATGGCATGCTTGTTATCACACGAGATCGCAACCCTCCTTGCAATCCATTTATATATTTATCGGCCCTTTCTTGGTCGGTATCGAATCCGAGAGCAGTACCGCTCAAGGTTCTGAAACTTAGTAGTATAGTCGATAAGACTCATACCACCCTGCTCTAGTTCCAGAAACTCCATCTTTTTCTTATTTCTGGAGTGCAACGGGAAGTAGTTATCCAAGAAAGTTCTCCGAAAATCATCCCAAGGGATGACTTCAAGCTGAGAGAACTGAATGATCTTAGTGGTATCCCACCACTTTCGTGCATTATCCTTCAGCCTATATGTGTCGAAGTTAGTCTTTTTCCCTTCCGGTACTCCCAGTACAAAGAAAGCGCGCTCTGTCTCCTCGATCCAGGTTTCTGCAAGCTCTGGATCGGCACTGCCAACGAAAACAGGTGGGTCGAGTTCGAGGAACTTTTCATATGTTATTCCTCCAAGGTTCTCAATGCGAGGTGAGGCTGGTGCTTGCCTTGATTCATGAATGGTAGACACAAGCCTGTTGAGTGTCTCCAGCAGGAAGCCCTGTGTATGAGACTCCTCGCTCGGCATGGTTCTCCTCATCCTAGGAGCCATTTATCTATTCACGCAAATATACCCAAATCAAAAAAAGTGTAAGATTTATACTTACAGTGCGATACCGCAAACATGACGGATCTTGAACCAGGTTTCTCAGACACATGCTCTGATACCATTTCTGTAACGCCCCGGATTTCCAAAACAAAGCTAAGTTAAAATTTTCATGAATTTCTTTTTTTTTCTTTGCAGCGGAACTTACAAAAGCTTTTAGCAGCGGAATAAGACGATAATGAGTCGTCGGTTTTAGAAAACTCCGGGCACGTTGCAGGTATATGGCCAAGCAACTCATTGACCACCAAAGTGTTCCATTTTATCGAAAACCACATGTTTATTACAACACTACTGCTTAGAAAAGCAGTGTAGGTTCAATAAAAGGAAGCAGTACAACTCTGTCTAGAGAAACCCTGGAACTCGATGCCGCCTTGCTCCGCATATCGCCATGCAGGTACAACACCTGAAATCCCCATTAAACGGGGTCAGAACCACTGAAGGTCTGGTAAGTAAGCAAACACCTATCTATTCAACTCAAGCAAATGTATAGACCACTCAGGGTCGCCGTTCGTAATACGATGCTCAAGCCTCCATGACTTAGCGTATATCGCAAAAGCCTCATCAGGGCTATGAGTTGAACATCCACGCAAGTCTTCTTGACTTCGCATAAGCCTCTTCAGGGCTGTGAGTTAAAATAACCGCTTAAGTCTCTACGACTTCGCCTTGACTTCCTCAGAGTCACGGATGGATGTCTAGCTCAAGCCTTTATGCTTGGCACATCCGTATCCTACGAATCTAAGGACAGCTCTCCGAGCTTCACTTAGTCGTACGGATATCAATGGGGTTCTTTTCCAATCGGTACAGTAGTATACCAACCATGACACCTTCACAAAGGTTATGCAGGACTGACTCAACAACGTCATCCACTCATACATTCAAAGTAGCGCTGTACCTAAGCTAATGCTTTGTTTCGATAATTGCACCTCCCCCTGGGCTTAGGGGACTCATATCTGGGCGACAACGCGACGATCTAGGGGTTGATTATTCTATGTATTTTAGATACCCCAGAGGTCTGTTGACCCCATCCCCCTAGTAGGACGGTACATCATACCAGAAGAGATCCTTACTAGGTATCCGAATGCATTCTGCTACTGCAGTAGTTGGGTTCAATCCTTAGATATTTAAGGATAACCACGATCTCCATACCTCTGAGTGACGAAGGCCATCAATGAACTCTATCAGGTTCGGGTGAAATATATGTCACTCAAGGCTGCGCCATCACCGTCTTCCTCGGTGAGAAATTCTGAAAGGGGCCTGCCGGTCTTACAATTACTTGACGAACATTGCATGCCTATAGGGCAGCCTTTGAGAAGTATGTACCCGACCCCAATCAACCACACGGTTTTCACTGTGGAACAAAGGTTTTATTCATATGCATGCTTAACTCTGCTCTCGGCACTTCCGCCTTGACGAGCACTTCACCTCTTTTGGTGCAAACAACACACTCCGGCTCAGCGGCCCTTACGAGTCTGGTTGTCTGATAATTCTTAGTGAGCATGCACATGACTCGATCGCTATGGATCGGCTACTCGGCGTATTTTTACGCAACGAGCTCAGGACCTCGTCAAGGTGCTACCACTACTTTGGCGCAACGGCTCTTACACGTATGGTGCCCTTGCAGGTGCCAGGGAGACGAGTCATTCTGACATCGTTCCAACAAAGGATATCATTGTGCCACTTAACTGGTTCTGGCAGCTCTTCTGCTAACCATTCTGTCAACACCTTTTCTGCTCTACCGGCAGTGGTGCGACGAACCTTTCTACATCGTAGAAGGCGTTCCATAACTGGGTAGCACTTCTGCTACGTTCTTTCTGAGTCATTCCTAGCTCCTTCAGGAATTTCAGCAGCACTTCCTCTCTTTAACGGAGAAAGCGTGCGTTTTCTTTTATCCATTTCAGCGGCATCTCCCCTCTTTGGTGGGAAATCGCTACGCTTAACTCGGGAAATGGATGCGCACCGTTGTGCGTACTTTGCATCCATCAAGGTTGCAGGAACCTTGGGCCATAGCCAGGCCATATGTAATTGATTTAGTCTTTACGTAAAGAGCATTTTGCCAAAAGGCGAAGCCTTTCCAATAGGGGCTTCATTCGTCAAGCAGAATCTTGCACGAGGAGCGGTAAGGGAATCGCATTGGCGATTTGATCTCCATTTGAACGCTCACTTACGCGCCATATATGTAATATAAGCAGAAGCCTGTGCTTTATACAGCGGCGGCGTAAAGGAAATGCATATACTATTGTTCAGGGTGTGTAACTGAACGAAATATTCTACACATATAACAAAACAGGAGCCTTGGCATCGTTCGATGCGACGGCGTAAGTAAATACATTGCAGAAAGCAGGAGCCTTGGCATCGTTCGACGTGACGGTGTAAGTAAATGCATAATCGGAAGTGCTTTAATCGGAAGTACAGAAAGCAGGGAGCCTTAGCATCATACGACGCGACGGCAAAGGTAAATTACATAGCCTGTGCGATATAAGACGCGTCGGCAGAATCAACAGATATACACCTAGATCTGTATCCAACGATAGTTACGAGGCGAGCGAGTGAACACCGAAGTGTCCTAGAGGGCTCAACCAAGAACTAGGGTGAGATACTATTTTGAAGAACGCATATACTGCGTATTCAAACATATATATCCGACGATAGTTACGAGGCGAGCGTGTGAACACCGAAGCGTCCTAGAGGGCTCAAGCAAGAACTAAAGCAAGATACTACTTCAGAAAGTATATGCTATATACAAACAATCAAATACTTGAGAGAGATGGTTTAATGAAGTGAACTTACTTCAATTTGCGGAAGAAACGACTCCCGAATGATCCAACGCTTTGAACAAGCTTCGATCCTTCCGTCAAGAGGTCACACTAGGTCAGATGAAGTTGACCTAGTTGAGAAAGAGGTAAAGCAGGTCAAGCTGCTTAACCTAAGTGGTTTGAACCAAACTGGGTGCGGTCCAAGTCAACTGGGTTCAACAGGTTCGAACTCAACTCAAGTAGGCTAAGTCTGGGTTCAGAAATCCAAACCAAAAGTTGGACCAAAAGGGACTTTGACTTCCAACCCAACTAGGTTCAAGTCAAGTCAACTGGGTTTGAGCTAGGTCAGGTGGGTTCAGACCTAGGTCAAGTGGGTTAGGACCAGGTCAGGCAGGCTCAGGCTAAGTCAGGCAGGCTCAGACCAAGCCAAGTAGGCTCAGACCTACTGCGGGAGGTTTCAGGAGAGAGAAAAGGCAAAGGAGAGGAGGGGTTGGCGATTTTTTTCAAAGGGGGGTCTCTTCCTTTTATAGGTGAGGTTGCTTAGCCCCTAAGCAACCCCAATGACCAAAATACCCTTGGCCTTTTTCAGAAATCCAGCTTGATCTTATCCATCTGACTGTTTGATCTTATCCATCTGACTGTTTGATCTTATCCAGAAGGAATATTCCATGGAATATTTTCTGGAAGGTTCTAGAATATTCTAGAATATTTTCTGAGGAATATTTCTTTGGGTCCCACCAATATTTTTGCGGGTCCCGCAAAAAAGTTGAGTTTTCGGCATTTTTTTCCGAAAAATTCTGAGTAGGCCATTATCTTCGTATTGATGCAACTAAGAAAGTTGGCTCGCAGGAATCCTTTGATTTTATTCAGGTAGGAAGTTATGGCTTCCAGAGTGTTTGAGCATATATTCGTGAAGATACGAATATCCTAAGTATATTTGGATCACAGGAATCAGTTTGATTCGCTTTACGATAAAAATGCTATTTTTCACTAGAAAAATGCCTCAGGAATTTATTCAGAGTTATCTGAAAAATTGCGGGTCTTACAACTAAGCTCGACTTTCAACCGGCTTAGTAGCAAAGAGGGGCATCTGTGAACACCCCAAATTTTTCAAAATCTTTTAAATATTCCCTTTTTGCCCCTAAATTCATTTTTTGAGCAAATGAGTCATTTTTAATCTAAATTCTAGTTCATTTCTCAAGCTTTATTGAAATTAAATTCATCTTATATGTTTAAATTGATTTCGGATCTGGATCCATTGTCCAGATCCAAATCTGAGCCTCGTTGTCCAACTTTTAAATTAAAATTACAGAAAATACCAAAAATAGTTTTTAAATAGCTCGGACAGTCCATCCGACATCCGTTTGGATCCATCACGTTGTATTTCTCGATTCGAGTGTCAAAACTCGAACATTTTCTCAAAACCTGGGTCCAAACCCCTTCTTCTGAAGAAATTCTTTTGAAATGGTCTAAAATTCTCAGAAAAATACTTTTGTAAATATTTCTTAGAAAAGTACAAAAAAAGTTGGTGTTTAATCTTTGTTTCTCATAAAATCTTAGATTTTTATTCCAAAAATACAAAAAATGAAAATAACATAAAAAAAAAAATGGAAAAATTACAAGAAAAATGAATGAGTTTTAAAGTCAATTTTGCTAAAAAACTCATTTTAAAACCATTTTTATGAAAAATCTTGTTGAAGGAGCCTCTTTTTGGAAAATCCAAACTTTTTTACAAACAGACCCTTTACGAACCTTCTCCTTCCCTCTCGCAAACCCTTCCCCCAAAACCCTCTTCATGAGCTCCTCCATCTCCCGATCTCCCTCCATCTGCCATTGCTTTCTTCCTCGACCACCCATCACCAAACCCTCCATGGCCGACCCCCATGTGCGTCCCTCTCTCGCCTTCTCCCCTTCTCTTTCGCCCTCCTGAAACTTCCTTCCCCATCTTCGGCGCTTCATCTCCAAACCTCCTTCCATCGCCCTTCATCTTCAACCGCCTTCCCTCCCGAACCTTCACCCCCCCTCCTTAAGAGGGGCACAACGAGAAAACCCGAAACCACCGCGTTTCACCCCCGCACCCTCTCTCATGCTTCTTCCTCCTCTCCTTCCTCCTTCAATCATCGCTTTTCACCCCTCCATGTTCACGCATCAGCACCTCTTCTGAACCCCAATCTTCTTCCCTTATTACTCCTCTTTCTTCTTCTTCTTCTTCTTTCCCTTTCCTCAGCAATCCTTCTTTCCCCTCTTTGACCGCTTCTTCACCTCCTCATTGGCATCTTCTTCCTCTTTCCACCCGTCTCCACCACCGCACCTCCTCTTCTGCATTCCTTCTTCCTATTTCCCTGTTTTCTATTCTCACGAGAGGAGAAGAAGATCAATCGTCACTCAGAAGGGACACAGGTGAATACAAATATAGTAATATCCTGGAGAAATTCCCCTCTCACCTTTCAATCCGGATCAGATCATGGTAAACATTGACTCTCTTCTCCGTTTATTTCAATTTCATTCCAATTCATATGATAAGTAAAGTTCATCTTTCACTGTTTTCCTCTTCCTTCTTTTCTTCCCTTTTTTTTATCTTCTATCGTTTCTGATTTTGTTAAATTTTCTGTTCATGCCCCCATCAGAGCACTTCTTGGTAGCATCGTATTGCTTATGGCAATCTCGATCTTCTAATGTGCAATATCAATAAGAATTCTCGGATTCTAACATCTATCTATTTCATAATTTGTTTATTTTTCATTATGAGGTTTGATGTTTTCATTTGTTTGATGTTCAATTTCATTTTCCCACTAAGTCAAGGCTTCGTATCATTTTCCCTTTTTAATCTAGATTCCATGTTCGTGTGATGTTCATTTTTCTTTTCAATATCAGATTTCTTGTTTCACGTCTTAGCTCCATTTTTTTTTTATCCTTTGTTAAATGCTTAGTTCCTTTCCTTTTACAGCATTATTAGTTTGATTCTGACAACATCATGTGATGTTTCACATCGATTCCTCCAAGAATCGATTCAGGTTCATTGATTTATAACTTTTTTTTGGTTTAGTATTTCTTATTCACAGTCGATTTTCTAGCTTTCATTATTATTTTCTTTTTGCCTTTTGCAGAATTTCTTTCCTGATTTCTCGTAGTCCAGCATTTCTCTCTTGTCCACACAACATTATTCTCTCATTTTTTTTTCTCTGTGGGTCGCGGATTTGACTACCTCCTAAATTTTTTTTTAATTGCTCCTGTTTCAACATAATTGCTTTGATATATGTTATCTTGCTCTATTTTGCCTGTTCGTCAAATTACACGTCTACACAGTTAAATGTCTGTCATGAAGCCTACCATGAACTCTGTTGTGCTCCCCTGTGTATCGGTCTAGTAGAAGACCAATCTCGTTAAGGGATTTAGTCGACTCATGGCTTGGCTGGAGTTGATCAGTTGAAATAATATCTGGATATGCATCCTTACCAAAACTGAAACAGAGAATGATGCTTTCCCCAAAAGAAGGCGTTATTAATCAGAATCAGGTATCATTATTCTCTTAAGCCATTCGTTTGTCCTATGTGTTGATATGCACTCTTGTTCAGCCTAATGAATCACAAGGGCCTCATACCACTGGTATTGCTCTCCACCTTGTCGCCATTAGATTACAAGCCAACATTATGTTGACATTTGAAAGAGCTATAGTAAGATCTCGATGGAAGCAGAACTGCATCCTGTAGTTGCCCTCTAACCCCTCTGCGAGAATTTTCTCGTGCAAGTAGTTTAAGGGTAAAAAAAAAAAAGAAAAGAAAAGAAAAGAGAATACGACCCGTTCTTTTGCAATGAGACTTTTGGCACAGCTTATGAACTGGTTTTGTTATCAACTGAACTGACAATTTCTTTCTCTTGTTTTAGTATATCTTTTCAAGTTTTCTTTTGTTAATTTTTACTTTTCGGACGAGTGCATTTATTCCTAAGTTCTGATATTGTTTTGGTTGTACGCAGGTTCGATGGAGACAGGCGTGTGTTATCCTCTTTATTCTTAATTTGCTTATACATGTGACTTACTGGGTTTGTAAAGTTGGTGTGCTTGTTGAATATGCCATTCAATGGCTGTTCTGATCTTGGCTAAAATTTGGTTAATTACTTAGACAAGTTCTAAATTTTTTTTTCCCTTTCATGATCATGTCTGCATATCATCTGTAGGGGATTTCCTGTACATTACATGTAGTTATACTTGCATTTCATCTTGCCGTTATATATTCCATTTTTCCTGTTACCATTATAAATTTCCCTGAGTTTGATGCCCTCCTCATATCTCATACCTCATAATGGGTACACATTCTTGTAGCATCCCTATGTCCATATGCTCATATTCTTATATTATGCAATTGATCTGCTATATCCATGCCTAAACCTCAGCAGCATGAAATCGGCCTGCCATAATGATTACTGGATTAAATAATCATCAGTTATGATCCTAGCAAAAACTTTGGTGAAACTTATGAAAGAGGGCAATTCGTGTTTTAGCGGATGAAGGTTCGAGCTAGAGTTGACGATCGGGTGAAGAAGGAGTTTGCAGGCATATTCACTGGTGCTAACGATTTTGATAATGATGCCAAACAACAAACAGAAGTCCAGATACCTTCTAGTATTTGAAGAAATAAATTTGGCTAAAATCAGTGAATCTGTTTTCTTGTTTCAGGTGATTTCGAACACCTAATTAAGATAGAGCGATCAAGTGGAAAGTTAAAAGCCTCAAAGTGTTTCTATACAAGGACAACTGTGATCAGCACTGGATATGATTGAGTTAGAAATTGGCGGGCTTGACATCATTGAGGCATGGGCTCCATCTGTGATGACCCTGATGCATGTCTGTAATATCAGAATTTCATGTTGAATGCAGCTTAACCATCTGGAATTGAGATACATCAGCTGAAATCATTTGGAAATCTTGATTGAGATATGGATTCTCTTTTGATTTACTAAACAACAGAGTTGGATTAGCTGTATTGAGCTTGGGCCATAGGCATATTAAGCATCCCACTCTGCATGTTATCTACCTGCATATCACCTTCCATTTTACTGTATTGTCGCAAGATAGATGCTTACTGCTAATGTTATTAAGACCTCCTCTATAATATAACTGTGTGGAGACCCTTGCAGAATCCAGGCTCTGCGGAATTGAATTTGCTTGCACAACATTTAATGATTTTTTTTTTTTATACATTCAGGATGAACAGCCATCAGAGATGATCGGTGGTGGGATGTTAGTTATGAAATACCCGAAAACAGTTGGGCATAAGCCATTAAAGTTGGCCATCAAGGATGACAGTAGGTCAAGTACTGAGATCGGCTCTCTGGTTATGTCTATTCAGCATCTCCATGACACAGCACATTCGCTGTCAGCAGGTACCCCTACCTTTCTTTTTTTTTTTCTTTCTTACCTGTGCATTAGAGCATTCTTTGTGAAATACACACTATTTGTACTTACATTCCACATTCCTGTAGGCATTGGTTTATATCTAAATGAATGGCGACTTAGTTTAGTAACATCTACATAGTATGTTATCAACCACAATCTCATTTTCATCATTGGGTATATATATTCATTTCACCCACACCTGCGGCACCCACTTGCTGCACCTGTGTGCCCATTTAGTTAGTATTAGCTTCCTCTTTTAGATGTTCTCATATTGTGATCCAATTCTGTATAGACACAACCATTACTCATTGCTTTGCAAAATATTAGATAGCATACTATTCGTTGAAAATCATTCCATATGAAAATTGCATTCAGACAATAGGTGGATAATCTTTCATTAAACATGTATGTGTGCTTAGGCAGATATCCATGGAATTTTTAAGTTGTGAATATGTCTTTCCTACATATAGGTTTTCATTAACATAATACGCATTCATTTTCTCCTACGTATATACCCTTCATCATTGACATGAGTGTGAATCTTCTAGCAATTGTCTTATAGATTCAAGATTATATCTTACTAACCTCCTTCTATAGGCATCTTTCACTATGTGCTAACTTACATTTTGCATGAATTAGGCTCTTTTCCTTCTTGAATCAGGAATGTGAATCTCAATTTCACTCAAATATTGATAAATAGTTAGACATTGATGCAAAACCTTACATTTCCAGTTTTAGATAGAATGAATGAGCATTGTAAATATCATAAATTACTTATTCTTCATACTTTTTGCCTTTATTTTTCAAAACTACACCAATGGTGAAACACGAATGGCACTGTGATCATCGCAAAATTTTTCCTCTCTCTTGTTGGTTTCTCTCTTTTCCTTCTCTTTTCCTTTTCTAACCTCTATTTTCCTCCTTTTTAAAGGGAGAAAAAAATAAAAGAAAGAAAAGAGAAAGAGAAAAGAAAAGAAAGAAAGAAAGAGAGAGAGAAGATGAACTATTTTGCGCGGTCTCACTTGACCTTGATTTGAAAAATATTTAGAAAATTTCTCGCCTCCGTTTTGAAATATATTGCGGGAAAATGAAGAGACGGGATTCGCTCGTCGGTACGAGGTTCGACCGTTCCTGGCGCCTTTACCAGGGGTAATCGAACCAAGGATCGAATCTATGCCTTTTGCTTTGCCTAAATATAATCTAAGAATTTATTCTAACTATAAATGCACAGAGAGTTATGCTAGTGCAATGCAAGGATGTATGCTCTTTCTAAAAGATGTTTTGAAAAATTTCCAAGTATTCTGAGATGAACTTGGTAAGGGAGTGAAGACATGATTTAATCTAACTTAGAACTTGAGATAGATCAGAGAAGTTCTAAGTTTTTAAAGCAAATCAGAGTCAGAAGAATAAATCTTGATTTTGGAGAAAGAATGATTTAAAGCTTCGAAATGAAAGGAAATGAAGTTTCAAAGTCAGAAATGGACTTTGAATTTAATCATGGATTTAGGAGAAGATGAAATTTGGAAGTGATATTGAATTTGAATTTTAAAATGGATCTGAGAAAATCAAATGGTATTTAAAATAGAAATGGGTTTAGGGAGTTCAAATGAGATCTGGAAATAGACTTGGATTTGAAATCTAGAATTGGGAATGGAATTGGATCTTAAAATGGATTTAAGATCTGGGATTTGAGATCTGATGTAGAATTGGGTTCTGGACCCTAAGATGGATTTGGATCTGAAGTCTGAGATCCAATGTAGAGTTGGACTCTGGATCCTAAGATGGATTTGGATCTGAAGTCTGAGATCCAATGTAGAGTTGTACTCTGGATCCTAAGATGGATTTGGATCTGAAGTCTGAGATCCAAAGTGAAACTGAAGTCTGGATCCTAAAGAGGAATCGGATCTGAAATCTGAGATCCAATATAAGTGTTGAATCTTGGATCCTAAAATGGATTTGGAGTTAAATTCAGAAAATGAATCAAGAATTTCTAAGTTTAATTTGAACTAAAAAAAAAATGAAATTTAGAGCTTGAATATACAGACGAATTTCAAAGTCAAGTTAAACCTTGAATTTTTGAATTTGGAATTTAGAAGATGAATCGAGAGTCTCGAAGTTAAAATTGAACTTTGAGTTTTTATTAGAATTCTGAATATAAAATGAATTTGGAATTTCAAAGTCAAATTGAACTTTGAAATCTGATTTGAAAAAATGACTTTGGAATCTCAAAGTTAAATTGAACTTTGAGATTGAAAATAAAATTGAATTTGAAAATGAAAGGATGAATTGGATTTTATAAGAATTGAAGATAGATTGAGAAAGATATTTACATCACTTGGAATTTTTTTGAAAAAGGAATTTTGAAAATATGATGCAGTTCTATCCTAAATGATGAATGAATTTGAAGAATTTTGAAATTGGATTTTGAAAAGCTATTTCATTCTTTAGATGAATTAAAACAAGATTGAAGATATAATACATCATTGACTATGGTCATTGAATGTATTATATAATAATCTATATTTAAATTCAAGAGAAGAATGAAACACATTTGGTGCTTTTATAGAATTTAAAATGAAATTAACTCTCAATATACCCTGACTATGGCCATTGGTATATATTTTAAGTTAATTTTAAGTTAAATTCTGATAAAAGAAGAAAATATTTAAAGAAACATGATGAATTTTGAAAAGAGATCTAGTGTGGATCCAGTGTTATTTCGTAAAAGATAAAAATACTAAGTTTTGTCCATACCCTGACTATGGCCATTGATATGGATCATCAACTTAGGATTAATTTACCTCTTACGAAATGGTGCACGTGCCATTCATGTTTCACCATTGTGAGATTTTGAGAAATAAAGGAAAAATGCATGAAGAACGAGTAATTCATGATATCTACAATGCTCATTCATTCTATCTAAAACTGGAAATATAAATTTTCATTAAGTATCTAGCTATTACAACACATTTGAATTTACAACTCCAAGTAATGATATTCTCCACATATCTCCTAGAAATATACTTGATTAGTACAAAAAAAGAGAAGAGAAATGGCATGCATCCTATAGATATCAAATGGAAAAGTTGCTTGTATGCCAAGATATAAATGATGAAAAAGATAGGAAATGACATGCATACTTATATACATATATATACATGAGGGTTTTATACATATACATATATATGAGCACACACGTATATATATATATATATATATATATATATATATATATATATATATATATATATATATATATATATATATATATATATATATATATATATATATATGCATATATATGCACACATATCTATATATATATATATATATATATTACATACATATATGTATATATGTATAACATAGATAACATATACTTAGTGTAAATGGATGAGGATGAAAGCTAATGAAGGGATTAGAGCAACTTATTGATTTGCTGCAAAAAGAAATTTTGCAGCAGTTCTATGAACTTTTGGACAACCCTCATGATCACAAGTGGGGTACACTGATCATGCCTAAAGTAGGAAATGACAGAAGAATAATGCAAGGGGTTCCTGGAGTGCTGTTCATGACAGGGCAACAGGGGGATGCAGAGGCAATATACGATTAACAACAAGCAAAGAGTGACGCAACGATTAGATTGATAAATCAATTCCTAACAGAACAACACTTAATACTCTACATCGTATGTTACCTGTCTACAAAACATCCAAACTCTAAGTCAATCATGTATATTTATAAAGCAATCTTTAAGCTCGGAAATTTACCTGTTTTGCTCCCCAACCCAGGAAGATGAGCATAATTGAGATATACCCACAATGAGATGTCTGGGCCCAGAAAGGTACTCAAAACATAATAGATGTAGGGACCATTCCTGTAGCCATTTTAACACAGATTTAGCCTTTTGGAAAGGGGATCCAGCAGGACAAAGAACTCTATGGTGAACTGGGGATTTATCGTGGGCTTCCATTTCAGCAAATATAGATGGAGCTTTCAGATCTCATAACCCATCGGCATGGTTGATGCAAATCTGAACAAAAGAGACCATAAACACTTGCATGACCTGATTGTATCTGTTCGTGAAGTAGGTCGATCCTTACCTCCATCGCTCCCATGATGTAGAAAATGAAGGAAAAGCCGATTATATGAAAGTCATATCCAAGTTAACATTCTACAGGAAAATGCACAAAATAACTAGATCCAGCTTAATAATAATGAACATAGCTTCGGCTGGGTAGACTAATGCTACAAGGAGGCAGGGTTTAAGTGAGTCAGCAGTTCAATGACAATGACTCATTACATGAATGGAGATGGTTATTATAGGGTGACATACGATGACTCCCCATACAAAATGAAGACAAAACTTTGGAAATTTTGAAGTTAGAATCACTTAAACTTCTCATGAAATTCTTTACTCATTGGTATTCATGCTGAAGGTCACCCTGAACATAGCACAAACTGCTTTCCCATTTTAATATGATGTCATATGTTTTCTCAACATAGTTGTAGAAGAATGATCGAGCTGTTAAAAACCTATAGAAAGTGAACACACTAGGCATTCTAAGCATGTGATGCACTGTGTTGATGAAAAAAGCAACTACTCTATCAATGTATAATTAAATTCCTTCATGACATGTATCACTAGATATTTACAGGTCAAAAAGATATAGCAGAATACACAACAGGAAGAGAGAAGAAAAAAATTGTGAAATGATCATACCTGGCAAGATTTGGGACTGCGCAAGGGTATTCTGCTACCCCTGTAGCAAGCTGTGTCTAACCACCACAAGTAGCAAGCTGTGTCTAACCAAAGTCGCTGAAGGAGAAAGCTCCAGATGCCCATTTGAAGTCACATGAGGTCTTCAGCTTTTAATGGTCCCCAATAGCCATCTTCAGTGGACTGAGATTTTTTATAGCAGGTAATCATGCTGCTTGGACCTGGCAAAATGCTATCATGATGGAGATGTTAATATAGCTGCATTGTAAGAGATATATCTTATGCAATAGCTGAACCAGATCAATCTTTTGATTGATTCTGATAATTATCTTTAGTGAATAAAAAAAACCTCCATGACAACTGCTATTGTGATTTAGGCTTCTACATCAAGAACTGTGAGGAAATGAATTGCACTCGATGAGGTTTTGAGAGCACAGATATCACAATTTCTCGTGTGATGGTGAATGCAATATGCTGGAAACAAGGAGATGAGAGGGTATGAGACATGATAAGTTAAACATGCAGGAAATGACAATATGTTTAAAACATAGAGCGAATCTGTAGATGCTAACAAGAAAGCACAGAGAAATACCAACGCAAAACAGATCCATAACAGGGGAATGTAAGGATGATATGAACAACTCAATGCTTATAAATCTTGGATTTTCTTTTCGGGGAGAAGAATGTCCACGCAGTGATCATAACGTTTATTTGACTCACAAAATGATACATAAAAAAATTAAAAAAAAAAATAATCTCTACGTACCTTATTGATGCTGGATTCGAGATATTTGAGAGAACTTAAAACCTTACCATCTCTTTTGCAGGAACTCCATGATAGAACCTGTTTTGTATTAATAATTTATACCCAACACCCCTTTTTGACAAAGGTGAGTCTTATCCAAGGCCCGACAAATTCATCACAAAATGGCAACAAAATATTAGCATCCCTGAAAGGACCCAGATGATGTATTCAAAGCTGCAGAAGGTTTCTAATGATGAGAGAACACATACTAGGATTAAGACAATGTGATTATCATAGCTACTGTCATCATGTTAGCAAAAAAAATGCATGAGTATCACACAACAGCAAATAGGAAGCCACAAAGATAAGAAGAGGGAAGGCATAGGAGACTACTAATGATGTGCAAAGGGTGGACAAGTATGAGGTAAGTGTAAAAAGTATTTAGTGAGATGGTAAATGACATGAGGATGTTGAATGTGAGGGTAGTACGAGTGATAACCAAATACCATGAATATCGTGAAACAAGTTACAGGAGGTCAAAGACATAACAAATAATTAAGGTATTCAAAATAGGAAATCTAAAATCATGGATATTCAACATATAAACAGAAAATTGAACAAAACCAAAGGAGAGATAAAAAAATGCAAGCTGATTGCATGGACGACTAATCAGAAAATAACGTGATCTGAGAATCAAAAAGAACCAAAGGTATAAACAGAGGATGAAATATGAAAATGTCATGAATGAGGGAAATGTCATAATAAATTCAAAATAATGAGAACAATAAGCATGAACCGAAATTAGAAACAAATCAAGATATGAAAAGAAAACAGAAATTGAGACAAAACATGAATCAACAAAATCAAAACCAGAATCAAAGTAACTGAGAGGAAAATAGGAATCAAGCTAAAAAGCAAGAAGAGGAATCGAGCAAGATAAAGTCAGAGAGAAAGCTAAAATCGAATTAGATCAAAAATATGCAAAAAGAAAAAAAAATGTTGGGATCAAAGATCCCATTGCTGTTACACGGGGATGGGCCGAGATTGCACAAGCAATCCGGCACCACCATTAGTGTGTAAATGGGATTCAAAGGTAGAAAAACGAACGGGAAATAATAAAAAAAAAAAAACAAGAATGGCCACTTACCGTAGCTCACCTGAGGGGGGGACTCAATCCGATGGCCCTGTACCTTGAGGTTGGCTTGATCGATAAAGAAAAAGGAAACCCAGAGAAAGGGGAAATGATAAATAAAGAAGAAGATCGAGAAGGTTACCGTGGTGGGGTGAGGAAAACGGATCTGCTGCTGGAAGAGGAGACGATGGCAGGGTGAAAACGAATGCTGCGTGAAGAAGAGGGTAAGGGGGTAAAGAAGCGGTAGAAGAAGAGGAATGTACAAGAAAAGGGAGGGGTGAAGACGATCATGCATGAAGAAGGGTGCGGGGGTGAGAAGCGATGGTTAGGGTTTTCGTTGTAAGGTTTCTTTATAGGGGAGAAGGAGGAGGTTCGGTTGAAGATGGGTAGCTGGATGAAGGTTGTTGCAGATGGGTGGCTGGCGGGAGGCTTTGAGAGAGGCGGAGAAGGAGAATGAGGTGGCTGAAAAAAAAACTTGCGAGAAGGAGAAGATCTTCCTCTTGCAAAGGGTTTTACCGAAACCCTAAAGAAAAAAAAATTAAAATGGAACCCCTTTTATTTTCAAATTTTTGCAAAGAGGGGGGCTTTCTAATAAATTTTTGCAAAAAGAAGTTTTCTCAAAAACCTGATTTTTCAAAAGGATGTTTTCAAAAAGATTTATTTTGCAAAAATGATGGTTTTCAAAAGAGGGGTTTTTTTTTTTTTCCAAAAAAACTAATTTTTGTTTCTTTTCTTATTTTGCATTTTCCATTTTTTTGTATTTTTGTAATAGAAAAACTAAGATTTTATGAAAACAAAGTTCAAACACTAATTTTTTGTATTTTTCTAAGAAATATTTTAAAAAAATGTTTTCTCGAGAATTTCAAGTCATCTTGGGGAAAATTTCTTCAGAAAAAGGGGTTCAGACCCAGGTTTTGAGAAAATGTTCGAGTTTTGATACTCGAATCGAGAAATATGATTTGATGGATCCAAACAGATGTCAAATGGACTATCCAAGCTATTTAAAGGCTATTTTTGGCATTTTCTATAATTTTAATTTAAAATTTGAACAAGGAGATTCAGATTTGGATCTGGACAATGGATCCAGATCCAAAATCAATTTAAACATATATGATGAATTTAATTTCAGTAAAATTTGGGAAATAAACTAGAATTTAGATTTAAAATGACTCATTTGCTCAAAAATGAATTTAGGGGCAAAAGGGGAATATTTAAAAGATTTTGAAAAATTTGGGGTGTTCACAGATGCCCCTCTTTGCTACTAAGCCGGTTGAAAGCCGAGCTTAGTGGCAAAGAAAACACTCTAAATTTTGAAAAATGCCCCAGTCAGCAGATCTGAACTGGGTGTGGAAGAATTTATTCAAAAGACAAGGTTTTTCAGGTTTTTAAATTTTTTATCCTTGAATGGCTTGGGGGAGACGAAATCCTCGGAAATGATATGACTAAATAATAGAGATGAGGAAATCGTGATGGGATTTTGGGTGAAGATCCCGAAATGATGAAAGATAAGAATTTTGATCAAGTCTCATGGGTGAGACAAAATCAATGTTTTGAAATGACTCAGGTTTAGCCCTTAACCTGGATGGGACGAAGATATATCAAAATAACCTGAATGGGGAAAGAAATATATGAGGACTTTGATGGGACATTTTTGAGAAAATGCCTCATGAGATGGAGCTCAAGTAGGATTTTATTCCGGATGGATATACAAAGCATGGATTCCTCGATGGGAAGAACCATGATGGGACTGAAGGAAAACACCTTGTCGAAATGAGGGAAACTCGTTGGAACAAGATTCAGGTTTAACCACAACCTAAAGAGGACGACCATATGAAATCTCCAGTGAAGAGACCATGATGGGACCTTCGGAGTTTGGACGAACAAATTCGACAGGGGTTTACGAAAGGAGGAAGGAAATGGGGTTCTCTAAAGCTTGAAAAAGGGATGAACTTGGGCGTCTCATTGCTGAGACTGAAACCGACTTTTGAATTTAATGACCCCTCGCAGGAAGTACAGGTTTTGACCCTTAACCTGAGTGGGAACAACCATACGAATTTCTCAAAACCGTGATGGGACAGGCGAGATACTTCAACTGAATGGGGTAACTCTTCTGGAAGATATGAACAACGCTAGGTTGCATCAAAATGGATATTGACTACTTATTTCATTCTTAGAATATCTAGAAAATTTTGCCAATAAGATAAATTTATAGTTAACTTCAACGCTTGAAAATGTGTACATGTGTGCAAAGATATTCCCTCTTTTACCTAGAGTATTTCCTACAGCGAGGTTAACTCCTTGGTTTTTAAGAGTCAAATTCAAAATTTTAGCGCTGATGATTTTCTTCAAGGAAGCTATCCATTTCCTTAATATAAGAAGAGAAGAAATATTCTCAATTTCATAAAAGCATGTAGCGAAAAGACATTGATAAAAGATATTTGGCATAAGAAAAGATGATTTCTGGCAATTTAGGCAGTTTGATATTTGAGTGTTTTCTCATGATGATCTTTTTGCACTCCTTTTGAGTCATTGAACTTTTTCGAGCTTTTTACATCATCCTTCATTTGGATGTGTCCTGACTTTTTCTCTCTTTTTCAGGGAAGGGTACGTCACAAACTCCTTCATCTTGGAGATGTTCCGATCCTTCATTTTCTCAGGGATTATATATGATGGTGGCTCAAAAGGTCTTTAGGTGATAGCAGAAATCAAATATCATTTAGGGTTTGTCGGTAGGTCCATCACATCCGCCTTCATCTCGACGGTGATCCGAACTTTCCCTGGAAGGATCCGTCACAAACTCCGTCATCTTGGAGATGTTTCAAATCTTTCTTTGGCCCCGGGGATCTGCTCGCATAATTCGCCTTCATCTTGACAACAATTGAGAGATCCCTTTTGCAGATATTTGATTGCAACTTTAAACTGGATAAGGAGATATGGATTAAGTGGATTCTTTTATGGCTCAGGATATTTCTACTGCCTAATTGCCAGAAAATTGTCTTTAAACATGCACCATAGCTATGATCAATATCGATTCGCTTCCGGCTTTTCAATGTCATCGAATATTTCTTTTGCCAATCATACCAAGGATATTTCTTTCATCTTTTTGGTTGATCAAACAGGGAAAAGATTTGAATTTTACCTCTTTTTCGCAAAAAGTTTCACCTTTTTGGAAAGAAATACTGGTTGTAATCTAAGGTAATTTTTTTGTGCAATAAGAATTTTGAAATCAACAAACACTTTTAGCAAATTGGCAAATTTTTCATGACTTCTATGTGAAATATTTACTCAATATAGATTTTAATGCGACCCTTAGTTGCAATTTATGATTTTGGACATTATGACCAGTAAAACTGGGACCTTTCATTTAGTGACCAGCGAAGGAGCCGGAACCTTTCATTTAACGACCAGTAAAAACTGGGACCTTTCATTTAACGACCAGCAAAGTAGCTGGAACCTTTCATTTAACGACCAGCGAAGTAGCTGAGACATTTCATTTAATGACCAGCGAAGTAGCTGGGACATTTCATTTAATGACCAGTAAAAACTAGGACCTTTCATTTAACGACCAGCGAAGTAGCTTGAACCTTTCATTTAGCGACCAGCGAAGTAGCTGGAACATTTCATTTAACGACCAACGAAGTAGTTGGGACATTTCATTTAACGACCAGCGAAGTAGCTGGAACATTTCATTTAACGACCAGCGAAGTAGCTGGGACATTTCATTTAATCATTTAACGACCAGCGAAGTAGCTGGGACATTTTATTTAATCATTTAACGACCAGCGAAGTAGCTGGGACATTTCATTTAATCATTTAACGACCAGCGAAGTAGCTGGGACATTTCATTTAATCATTTAGCGACCAGCGAAGTAGCTGGGACATTTCATTTAATCATTTAGCGACCAGCGAAGTAGCTGGGACATTTCATTTAATCATTTAGCGACCAGCGAAGTAGCTGGGACATTTCATTTAATCATTTAGCGACCAGCGAAGTAGCTGGGACATTTCATTTAATCATTTAGCGACCAGCGAAGTAGCTGGGACATTTCATTTAATCATTTAGCGACCAACGAAGTAGCTGGGACATTTCATTTAATCATTTAGCGACCAGCGAAGTAGCTGGGACATTTCATTTAATCATTTAGCGACCAGTGAAGTAGCTGGGACATTTCATTTAATCATTTAACGACCAGCGAAGTAGCTGGGACATTTCATTTAATCATTTAGCGACCAGCGAAGTAGCTGGGACATTTCATTTAATCATTTAGCGACCAGCGAAGTAGTTGGGACATTTCATTTAATCATTTAGCGACTAGCGAAGTAGCTGGGACATTTCATTTAATCATTTAGCAACCAGCGAAGTAGCTGGGACATTTCATTTAATCATTTAACGACCAGCGAAGTAGCTGGGACATTTCATTTAATCATTTAACGACCTGATTTAAGATTGAGACTTTTGAAAGACAACCAGTACGAGGACTGAACTTGATCTTTAGATTTAAAATCTTTAGCAAAATAACCAGTGCGAGCACTAGGTTTTCCAACTGAGAGTCGGGAAGGAGATCGGCCTATTTAAAATATTTAGAGATCGAAGCAAGAAGAATGGCCGGGGTTTCAGGATTATCCCTTATCCTAAAGGGGAAATAAAATAGACATTTTTGAAGAAAATTTAGAAAAAGAATGATTCAGGTTTATCCCTAAACCTGAAGGGGAAATGAAATAGACATTTGATGAGAATTTAGGAAAAGAATGATTCAGGTTTATCCCTTAACCTGAAGGGGAAATATAAGATTTTATGAAGAGATAACCTGAGACTTGAATTTAGAAGGGATATGACAAGATTTAGAATTTATGATCTATGATTTAGATGGACCAGATATGTGGTCCAATTTTCAGGATTTAAACCATTTATTCTGAACGAAGAATATAGAAAGAATAAACTTTGAGCGGACGGAAGGATATAGAACTTTGAAAAAAATGTAGAACATTTGAGGAAATTGATTTATTTTTGTAAAAAGAATTCTCACAGGTAGCATGGTTGCCCCTATGAGTGATCTCAGAATTATCCCTTATCCTGAATGGGAAAAGAATAGAATTTAACAAAGTGAAGAGAAATTGATATAAATTTAGAAAATCAATAAAGGTTGACGAAACTTGTATTTACAAAAGAATTCTCGTAGGTAGCATTATTGCTCCTACGAGGGGTCTCAGGATTTTCCCTTATCCTGAATGGGAAAAAGAATAGAATTTAAAGAGATTTAATGAAGGGAAATTGATATAAATCTAAAAAAAATCAACAAAGATTGACAAAACTTGTATTTACCAAAGAATCCTCATAGGTAGCGTTATTGCTCCTACGAGGGGTTTCAGGATTTTCCCTTATCCTGAATGGGAGAAGAATAAAATTTAAGAAAATTTAGCGAAGGCAAATTGATATAAATCTAGAAAATCAATAAAGATTAACAAAACTTGTATTTACAAAAGAATCCTTATAGGTAGCGTTGTTGCTCCTACAAGGGGTTTCAGGATTATCCCTTATCCTGAATGGGAACAAGAATAGAATTTAAGAAAATTTAGCGAAGGCAAATTGATATAAATCTAGAAAGTCAATAAAGATTAACAAAAACTTGTATTTACAAAAGAATCCTTATAGGTAGCGTTGTTGCTCCTACAAGGGGTTTCAGGATTATCCCTTATCCTGAATGGGAACACCTCGGACAACGAGGGTCAGGTTTATCCCTTAACCTGAGTGGGAACACCTCAGACAACGAGGGTCAGGTTTTTCCCTTAACCTGAAAGGGCAGATATAAAAAGAATACCTCATTAAAAAGAGGCATCAGGTTTATCCCTTAACCTGAAAGGGTATAAGAATTGATAAAATTTAATGGAATTTAAGGAAAAATTTTGATAAACTTGATAAAATATGATAAAATTGATGTAAACTTGATAAAATATGAATAAAATGAATGAAACAGATAAAAGGTACCAAAAATTGACTGAAAATTTATAAGATTTGAGAAAAGGGAGTTTTTCTGATCCTGCCTGCATATGGGATCTTGGAAGGAAAATGTTTATTTAAAAGATAAATGAGAAATCATTTTGGGGGAAGAAAATTTACTATAAGAAGAGTGATCAGTGCGAGAACTGATCCTTCAAATCAAACATGAGAGATCATCATGAGGGTTAATTTTCGAAGGCAATGGTTTTGAATACCTAATTTTGAAGAAGAAGATCTACAATAGATCTGATTTCTAAAAATAACAGTTCGAAATTGATAATAAGAGCAACACAAGGGTTGATTTTTGAAGGTAATGCTTAAAAACCAATCTTGGAAGATAAGACCAACACAGGGTCGATCTTTGAATATAATGATTTAAAACCCATTTTTGGAAGATAAGACCAATGCAATGATTGATCTTTGACTATGATGATTTATAACCCATTTTAAAAGATAAGAGCAAAGCCAGGGTTGATCTTTGAAAAGTTTTGAGATCAATTTTGGAGGATAAGACCAACGCAAGGGTTGAAAAAGATTTGAAATCCATTTTGGAAGATAAGATCAATACAAGGATTGATCTTTGAATATAAAGGTTTTGAAATTCACTTTGAAAGATAAGGGTTGATCTATAAAGATTTGAAATCCATTTTGAAAGATAAGATCAACACAAAGGTTGATCTTTGAATATAAAGATTTAAAATCCATTTTGAAAGATAAGATCAACACAAGGATTGATCTTTGAATATAAAAGTTTAAAATTCATTTTGGAAGATAAGACCAACACAAGGGTTGATCTTTCAATATAATGGTTTGAAGAACTTATTTTTGAAGACATGATCAACATGAGGGTTGATTTTTTGTCAAAGGTTAGACCAAGGAATATTTAAACTCCTTGGTCATAACGAAGATTTTTAAAATTTCATGATTTTTGAAAAAGCCCTCATAGGTAATATCATTTCCCTCATGAATGATGTCAGGATTGTCCCGCATTCTGAAAAGAACAGGAAATTTAAATGCCCAGTATGTCAAAGTGAAAAGAAGCAAAAAGTAAAAAAGGAAACTGACATTTCATTGATAAGCAAAAGGTTCGATAACAAGACTGAATATTTACAAGAACTTCGAAAAGAAAGATTCAAAAGACTGAGCTGACTTGCCCCTACAAGACAACTGACAAAAAGAGACGAAAGCAAAACAAAAACTTTGGATTTATCAACTCTTTGAATGGTCCGGGAATGGTTCTGTCAGGACTGCTGGCTGCTTTTCTTCCTCGTCCTCTATCAGCTCACTTCTGTCAATGCAGTCTTGTATCATGTGCTTGAGGACGAAGCAGTGCTCTGTATCATGCCCCGTTGCCCTATGGAACTTGCAGAATTGATCTTTGAATTTTCCCAAGATTACGGGAGGATCCGCTATCTTAGGGAGCTTGATCATCCCGTGTTTTAACAGGTAATCCAGAATTGCTTCCATAGTTTGATCTAAAGGAGTGAAGACTCGATCTTTCTCCCACTTGATGTACTTGGGCTTCTCTTGAAGATCCCCTTTCTGTTGGATGCCAATTGGAAGCGGCTTGTCATTGTTTTTAAAGGTTTTCTCCTTCTGCCCTTTGTTCTGATCTATTCTCGGGCCGCTGCCACTGTTGTTCTTGTTTCCTTTACTGCTGCTGCCAAGATTATTGCAGGAGACCTCAACTGAATGAGCGAACTGTGCCTTCTTTTTCTGGTCTTGGATATTCTTGACTAGAGGCGTGCCCTCATAAAGTCCGCTTTCTATTCTTGCTTCGAGCCATTCAGCTCGCTCAATCAACTTGATGAAGGATTTCGCCGGGGAAGTGGCGATGAGGCTCCTTATGGGCTGAGAGAAATTATTGAGGATCACCTGTAATGCGTGTTCCTCAGGAATGGGTACCTTCATCTTATTATAGGTGCTTCTCCACCTGTGAATGAAATCACCACCCCTTTCATTCTCTCCTTGCTTCAGGTTGTAAAGATGATTTAATGTAGGTGAGGCTTCAGTGTTGAATAAGAAGCGCTCGATGAACAAATTTACTACCTTATCGAACTCTCGTAGTTCGATAGGATTCACATGATCAGCATACCATCTGGCTGCTACACCCTCCAGACTGCGGGGAAAGCAAATGAACAGAGCCCTGTTATCTTTCCTGAAACGACTGCACTCTGCATAAAATATGGCCAAGTGGGCTTTAGGGTTGCCAGTCCCATCAAATTTGAGAAACTTGCGAGGAAGATTCTCCAGGTTATCATCCCCATCTAGACCATCGTAAAAATCTTCGCCAGTATAGGTCTGCTTGCTCTTACCGTTGGCCTTAATGTCCTTAATTGCTCGATTCATCTCCTTCATCTGTTTACTCATTAGGTCCTCTGCTGGAGCCCCAGACTTGGGCTTGTTGACGGATTCAGGCTCTTCTACAGCTATCTTTGTAGACTGTCTTGGAGGATTCTGTTTGTAGACAATCTGCTCTTCTTCTTCTGATTCTTCCTCGACTGACTCTGATTCCTCAGAAGTAGTGTCTGGCTGTATCTTTTTTCTGATGATTCTGACTTGCTTTTAGGAACTGCCTTTTTCAGCTTGGCCTCGGCTTGCTCCGACATCATTCTTGCCATCATCTTTTGGAACATGTCATACATAGCGGGGTCGATGTCATCTTTCTTGTTCTGACCCTGTCCTCTGACTGATTTAGGAGAGCTTATCTCTTCCGCCTCACTGTCGCTGAGTTGAGAAACTGTTTCTTTTCCCCCTCTTGTCGTGATCATTTTTGAAATATCAGAGCTCCCTCTGCGGAGGAAAGAGGAGGTTTTTAGACCAAAGAAACTTCTTGGAGAAGTTTTGACAAGAGGAAGGATTTAGGTTGAAATCTAAAAAAATGTATCCCTTTACTAGGGATTGAGTATTGTGACAATTGCGCTGTTTACTCTACGAGGGAGAGTAACCAACTAAAATATGAAAGAAAATACCATTTCGAAAAGGATACTTCTCGACGGAAAGAGATTTTTATGGAAATATAAACAAGAATATAAAATCAGAAGAAAATGAAAGAATAAATGAAATTTGAGAACAAATGGTAAAGATTTAAAATTTTAAGAACTTGCAGGCAGGATCATAAGAATTTTTTAGAAGAAGGAGAAAAGGATAAATAAAAATACACCTGGGTTTTAAAAACAAAGAGGAAATTTTGAAATATATACCCAGGGTTTTGAAAATATAAGGAAGATATAAAATATCACACAATCACAGATATACAAGCAAGGATACACAAACAGCACTCCCTAAAGCTGACTCTATATGCAAT
Organism: Nuphar pumila; assembly: GCF_984573655.1. Lineage (NCBI taxonomy): Eukaryota > Viridiplantae > Streptophyta > Magnoliopsida > Nymphaeales > Nymphaeaceae > Nuphar > Nuphar pumila. The sequence goes on from NC_143261.1 coordinate 40,714,794, forward strand.
ATTTGAAATGGCTTGTAGGACCTTAATCTTAACTCTAAGATTTATATCATTTGTTTCCAATCAAGGTACGCCGATATACTCAAGCCGAAGCTCGAAGTACGTGGCATATAAGGTATCTCTTCAGTTCTAAGGTAAAGGCTTCCCAACATCCTTAAGCACCTACCGATATACCTCGGACTATGGCCCTTAGGTACGTGGTAGGGGGGCGCGAACCCAAATAAGTGGTCCAGTTGTGAGGCTCTCTCCCGAACTATGGTTCAGTGAGACAACCCAACAACGTGAAAACTGGGACAATATAGGTAGGGATGTTTTCAAAATATGATCAACATGCAATAAAATCAGAAGGCTCTAATGCAAGTCCTAAAGAGATAGATTTAAATGAGAAGAAGCATACACTTGCATACATTTTTTTGCATTCAATCCCTAAAATTGAGGAGAGTTGTATTTAAAACCTAAATCTAATGTGAACATGGATAATCTCCTCAATATGGTCCTACCAAACCATACTTAGATCCTATATGCAAAGATGTCAGCTTAGGACAGAGTCTAGGCTCCTAAGGTTTGCATAAAAATGTAGCTGACACATGTTAGAATAAAGACTTAGATTATATAAGAGCAAAGCAAAGGCATAATTCGACCAGATGGAGACGAGTCCCATCACGGTTGCCAAAACTGTGATCATCGCAAAATTTTTCCTCTCTCTTGTTGGTTTCTCTCTCTTCCTTCTCTTTTCCTTTTCTAACCTCTATTTTCCTCCTTTTTGAAGGGAGAAAAAAATAAAAGAAAGAAAAGAGAAAGAGAAAAGAAAAGAAAGAAAGAAAGAGAGAGAGAAGAGGAACTATTTTGCGCGGTCTCACTTGACCTTGATTTGAAAAATATTTAGAAAATTACTCGCCTCCGTTTTGAAATATATTGCGGGAAAATGGAGAGACGGGATTCGCTCGTCGGTACGAGGTTCGACCGTTCCTGGCGCCTTTACCAGGGGTAATAGAACCAAGGATCGAATCTATGCCTTTTGCTTTGCCTAAATATAATCTAAGAATTTATTCTAACTCTAAATGCACAGAGAGTTATGCTTGTGCAATGCAAGGATGTATGATCTTTCTAAAAGATGTTTTGAAAAATTTCCAAGTATTCTGAGATGAACTTGGTAAGGGAGTGAAGAAATGATTTAATCTAACTTAGAACTTGAGATAGATCAGAGAAGTTCTAAGTCTTTGAAGCAAATCAGAGTCAGAAGAATAAATCTTGATCTTCGAAATGAAAGGAAATGAAGTTTCAAAGTTAGAAATGGACTTTGAATTTAATCATGGATTTAGGAGAAGATGAAATTTGGAAGTGATATTGAATTTGAATTTTAAAATGGATCTGAGAAAATCAAATGGTATTTAAAATAGAAATGGGTTTAGGGAGTTCAAATGAGATCTGAAAATAGACTTGGATTTGAAATCTAGAATTGGGAATGGAATTGGATCTTAAAATGGATTTAAGATCTGGGATTTGAGATCTGATGTAAAATTGGGTTCTGGACCTTAAGATGGATTTGGATCTGAAGTCTGAGATCCAATGTAGAGTTGGACTCTGGATCCTAAGATGAATTTGGATCTGAAGTCTGAGATCCAATGTAGAGTTGGACTCTAGATCCTAAGATGGATTTGGATCTGAAGTCTGAGATCCAAAGTGAAACTGAAGTCTGGATCCTAAAGAGGAATCGGATCTGAAATCTGAGATCCAATATAAGTGTTGAATCCTAGATCCTAAAATGGATTTGGAGTTAAATTCAGAAAATGAATCAAGAATTTCTAAGTTTAATTTGAACTAAAAAAAATGAAATTTAGAGCTTGAATATACAGGCGAATTTCAAAGTCAAGTTAAACCTTGAATTTTTGAATTTGGAATTTAGAAGATGAATCGAGAGTCTCGAAGTTAAAATTGAACTTTGAGTTTTGATTAGAATTCTGAATATAAAATGAATTTGGAATTTCAAAGTCAAATTGAACTTTGAAATCTGATTTGAAAAAATGACTTTAGAATCTCAAAGTTAAATTGAACTTTGAGATTGAAAATAAAATTGAATTTGAAAATGAAAGGATGAATTGGATTTTATAAGAATTGAAGATAGATTGAGGAAGATATTTACATCACTTGGAATTTTTTTGAAAAAGGAATTTTGAAAATATGATGCAGTTCTATCCTAAATGATGAATGAATTTGAAGAATTTTGAAATTGGATTTTGAAAAGCTATTTCATTTTTTAGATGAATTAAAACAAGATTGAAGATATAATACATCCTTGACTATGGTCATTGAATGTATTATATAATAATCTATATTTAAATTCAAGAGAAGAATGAAACACATTTGGTGCTTTTATAGAATTTAAAATGAAATTAACTCTCAATATACCCTGACTATGGCCATTGGTATATATTTTAAGTTAATTTTAAGTTAAATTTTGATAAAAGAAGAAAATATTTAAAGAAACATGATGAATTTTGAAAAGGGATCCAGTGTGGATCCAGTGTTATTTCGTAAAAGATAAAAATACTAAGTTTTGTCCATACCCTGACTATGGCCATTGATATGGATCATCAACTTAGGATTAATTTACCTCTTACGAAATGATGCACGTGCCATTCGTGTTTCACCATTGTGAGATTTTGAGAAATAAAGGAAAAATGCATGAAGAACGAGTAATTCATGATATCTACAATGCTCATTCATTCTATCTAAAACTGGAAATATAAATTTTCATTAAGTATCTAGCTATTACAACACATTTGAATTTACAACTCCAAGTAATGATATTCTCCACATATCTCCTAGAAATATACTTGGTTAGTACAAAAAAAGAGAAGAGAAATGGCATGCATCCTATAGATATCAAATGGAAAAGTTGCTTGTATGCCAAGATATAAATGATGAAAAAGATAGGAAATGACATGCATAATTATATACATATATATACATGAGGGTTTTATACATATACATATATATGAGCACACACGTGTATATATATATATATATATATATATATATATATATATATATATATATATATATATATATATATATACATGCATATATATGCACACATATCAATATATATATATATATATATTACAAACATATATGTATATATGTATAACATAGATAACATATACTTAGTGTAAATGGATGAGGATGAAAGCTAATGAAGGGATTAGAGCAACTTATTGATTTGCTGCAAAAAGAAATTTTGCAGCAGTTCTATGAACTTTTGGACAACCCTCATGATCACAAGTGGGGTACACTGATCATGCCTAAAGTAGGAAATGACAGAAGAATAATGCAAGGGGTTCCTGGAGTGCTGTTCATGACAGTGCAACAGGGGGATGTAGAGGCAATATACGATTAACAACAAGCAAAGAGTGACACAACGATTCGATTGATAAATCAATTCCTAATAGAACAACACTTAATACTCTGCATCGTATGTTACCTGTCTACAAAACATCCAAACTCTAAGTCAATCATGTATATTTATAAAGCAATCTTTAAGCTCGGAAATTTACTTGTTTTGCTCCCCAACCCAGGAAGATGAGCATAATTGAGATATACCCACAATGAGATGTCTGGGCCCAGAAAGGTACTCAAAACATAATAGATGTAGGGACCATTCCTGTAGCCATTTTAACACAGATTTAGCCTTTTGGAAGGGGGATCCAGCAGGACAAAGAACTCTATGGTGAACTGGGGATTTATCGTGGGCTTCCATTTCAGCAAATGTAGATGGAGCTTTCAGATCTCATAAGCCATCGGCATGGCTGATGCAGATCTGAAGAAAAGAGACCATAAACACTTGCATGACCTGATTGTATCTGTTCGTGAAGTAGGTCGATCCTTACCTCCATCGCTCCCATGATGTAGAAAATGAAGGAAAAGCCGATTATATGAAAGTCATATCCAAGTTAACATTCTACAGGAAAATGCACAAAATAACTGGATCCAGCTTAATAATAATGAACATAGCTTCGGCTGGGTTGACTAATGCTACAAGGAGGCAGGGTTTAAGTGAGTCAGGAGTTCAATGACAATGACTCATTACATGAATGGAGATGGTTATTATAGGGTGACATACGATGACTCCCCATACAAAATGAAGACAAAACTTTGGAAATTTTGAAGTTAGAATCACTTAAACTTCTCATGAAATTCTTTACTCATTGGTATTCATGCTGAAGGTCACCCTGAACATAGCACAAACTGCTTTCCCATTTTAATATGATGTCATATGTTTTCTCAACATAGTTGTAGAAGAATGATCGAGCTGCTAAAAACCTATAGAAAGTGAACACACTAGGCATTCTAAGCATGTGATGCACTATGTTGATGAAAAAAGCAACTACTCTATCAATGTATAATTAAATTCCTGCATGACATGTATCACTAGATATTTACAGGTCAAAAAGATATAGCAGAATACACAACACGAAGAGAAGAAAAAAATTGTGAAATGATCATACCTGGCAAGATTTGGGACTGCGCAAGGGTATTCTGCTACCCCTGTAGCAAGCTGTGTCTAACCACCACAAGTAGCAAGTTGTGTCTAACCAAAGTCGCTGAAGGAGAAAGCTCCAGATGCCCATTTGAAGTCACATGAGGTCTTCAGCTTTTAATGGTCCCCAACAGCCATCTTCAGTGGACTGAGATTTTTTATAGCAGGTAATCATGCTGCTTGGACCTGGCAAAATGCTTTCATGATGGAGATGTTAATATAGCTGCATTGTAAGAGATATATCTTATGCAATAGCTGAACCAGATTAATCTTTTGATTGATTCTGATAATTATCTTTAGCGAATCAAAAAAACCTCCATGACAACTGCTATTGTGATTTAGGCTTCTACATCAGGAACTGTGAGGAAATGAATTGCACTCGATGAGGTTTTGAGAGCACAGATATCATAATTTCTCGTGTGATGGTGAATGCAATATGCTGGAAACAAGGAGATGAGAGGGTATGAGACATGATAAGTTAAACATGCAGGAAATGACAATATGTTTAAAACATAGAGCGAATCTGTAGATGTTAACAAGAAAGCACAGAGAAATACCAACGCAAAACAGATCCATAACAGGGGAATGTAAGGATGATATGAACAACTCAATGCTTATAAATCTTGGATTTTCTTTGCGGGGAGAAGAATGTCCACGCAGTGATCATAACGTTTATTTGACTCACAAAATGATACATAAAAAAATAAAAAAAAAAAAATCTCTACGTACCTTATTGATGCTGGATTTGAGATATCTGAGAGAACTTAAAACCTTACCATCTCTTTTGCAGGAACTCCATGATAGAACCTGCTTTGTATTAATAATTTATACCCAACACCCCTTTTTGACAAAGGTGAGTCTTATCCAAGGCCCGACAAATTCATCACAAAATGGCAACAAAATATTAGCATCCCTGAAAGGACCCAGATGATGTATTCAAAGCTGCAGAAGGTTTCTAATGATGAGAGAACACATACTAGGATTAAGACAATGTGATTATCATAGCTACTGTCATCATGTTAGCAAAAAAAATGCATGAGTATCACACAACAGCAAATAGGAAGCCACGAAGATAAGAAGAGGGAAGGCATAGGAGACTACTAATGATGTGCAAAGGGTGGACAAGTATGAGGATAACCATGGGTAAGTGTAAAAAGTGTTTAGTGAGATGGTAAATGACATGAGGATGCTAAATGTGAGGGTAGTACGAGTGATAACCAAATACCATGAATATCGTGAAACAAGTTACAGGAGGTCAAAGACATAACAAATAATTAAGGTATTCAAAATAGGAAATCTAAAATCATGGATATTCAACATATAAATAGAAAATTGAACAAAACCAAAGGAGAGATAAAAAAAATGCAAGCTGATTGCATGGACGACTAATCAGAAAATCACGTCATCTGAGAATCAAAGAGAACCAAAGGTATAAACAGAGGATGAAATATGAAAATGTTATGAATGAGGGAAATGTCATAGTAAATTCAAAATAATGAGAACAATAAGCATGAACCGAAATTAGAAACAAATCAAGATATGAAAAGAAAACAGAAATTGAGACAAAACATGAATCAACAAAATCAAAACCAGAATCAAAGTAACTGAGAGGAAAATAGGAATCAAGCTAAAAAGCAAGAAGAGGAATCGAGCAAGATAAAGTCAGAGAGAAAGCTAAAATCGAATTAGATCAAAAATATGCAAAAAGAAAAAAAAATGTTGGGATCAAAGATCCCATTGCTGTTACACGGGGATGGGCCGAGATTGCACAAGCAATCCGGCACCACCATTAGTGTGTAAATGGGATTCAAAGATAGAAAAACGAACGGGAAATAAAAAAAAAAAAAACAAGAATGGCCACTTACCGTAGCTCACCTGAGGGGGGGACTCAATCCGATGGCCCTGTACCTTGAGGTTGGCTTGATCGATAAAGAAAAAGGGAACCCAAAGAAAGGGGAAAGGAGAAATAAAGAAGAAGATCGAGAAGGTTACCGTGGTGGGGTGAGGAAAATGGATCTGCTGCTGGAAGAGGAGACGATGGCCGGGTGAAAACGAATGCTGCGTGAAGAAGAGGGTAAGGGGGTAAAGAAGCGGTAGAAGAAGAGGAATGTACAAGAAATGGGAGGGGTGAAGACGATCATGCATGAAGAAGGGTGCGGGGGTGAGAAGCGGTGGTTAGGGTTTTCGTTGTAAGGTTTCTTTATAGGGGAGAAGGAGGAGGTTCGATTGAAGATGGGTGGCTGGATGAAGGTTGTTGCAGATGGGTGGCTGGCGGGAGGCTTTGAGAGAGGCGGAGAAGGAGAATGAGGTGGCTGAAAAAAAACTTGCGAGAAGGAGAAGATCTTCCTCTTGCGAAGGGTTTTACCGAAACCCTAAAGAAAAAGAAATTAAAATGGAACCCCTTTTATTTTCAAATTTTTGCAAAGAGGGGGGCTTTCTAATAAATTTTTGCAAAAAGAAGTTTTCTCAAAAACCTGATTTTTCAGAAGGATGTTTTCAAAAAGATTAATTTTGCAAAAATGATGGTTTTCAAAAGAGGTTTTTTTTTTCCAAAAAAAATAATTTTTGTTTCTTTTCTTATTTTGCATTTTCCATTTTTTTGTATTTTTGTAATAGAAAAACTAAGATTTTATGAAAACAAAGTTCAAACACTAAATTTTTGTATTTTCTAAGAAATATTTTAAAAAAATGTTTTCTCGAGAATTTCAGGTCATCTTGGGGAAAATTTCTTCAGAAAAAGGGGTTCAGACCCAGGTTTTGAGAAAATGTTTGAGTTTTGATACTCGAATCGAGAAATACGATTTGATGGATCCAAACAGATGTCGAATGGACTATCCGAGCTATTTAAAGGCTATTTTTGGCATTTTCTATAATTTTAATTTAAAATTTGTACAAGGAGATTCAGATTTGGATCTGGACAATGGATCCAGATCCGAAATCAATTTAAACATATAGGATGAATTTAATTTCAGTAAAATTTGGGAAATAAACTAGAATTTAGATTTAAAATGACTCATTTGCTCAAAAATGAATTTAGGGGCAAAAGGGGAATATTTAAAAGATTTTGAAAATTTTGGGGTGTTCACAGGCACGTGCACCATTTAGTAAAAGGTAAATTAATACTAAGTTGATGATTTATATCAACGGCCATAGTTGGGATGTAAACAAGACTTAGTATTTTTATCTTTTATAAAATAACATTGGATCCACACTGGATCCTCTTCAAAAATCATCATATTTTCAAATATTTCCTTCTTTTATTAGAGTTTAACTTAGAATCAGCTTAAAATATATACCAATGGCCATAGTCAGGGTATATTGAGAGTTAATTCCATTTTAAACTCTATAAAAGCACAAAAATATGTTTTATTCTTCACATGAATTTAAATATAGATTATTATATAATACATTCAATGACCATAGTCAAGGATGTATTATATTTTTCAATCTTATCTTAAATTCATTTAAAGAATGGAATAGCTTTTCAAAATCCAATTTCAAAGTTACTTAAATTCATTCATCATTTGAGATAGAATAGCATCATATCTTCCAAATTCTTTTCCCAAAATCCAAGTGATGTAAATATCTTCCTCAATCTATCTTCAATCCTTATCAAATCTGATTCATCCTTTTATTTTTCAAAATTCTATTTTATTTTTCAATCTCAAAGTTCAATTTAACTTCGAGATTTCAAATTATATTCAAATTCAAATCAGATTTCAAAGTTCAATTTGACTTTAAAATTCCAAATTCATTTTATATTCAAAACTCCAATCAAACTCAAAGTTCAATTTAACTTTGAGATTCTTGATTCATCTCCTAAAATTCCAAATTCAAACTTCAAAATTTCAAGGTCTAATTTGACTTTGGAATTCATTTGTATATTCAAATTCTAAATTTAATTTTCCAAAGTTCAATTTAAACTTGGAAGTTCTTGATTCATCTTCCTGAATTTAACTTCAAATCCATTTTAGGATCCAGGATTCAACACTCATATTGGATCTTAGACTTCAGATCTAATTCCATTTTAGGATCCATAATCCAATTCCACTTTTTTTGGATCTCAGACTTCAGTTCCAATTTCCTTATAGGATCCA